>NC_057796.1:484744472-484745077 GCF_018294505.1 Triticum aestivum
CTTCGGATCAAGTTACTGAACTTCGTAGGTCCACAAGGACACGTTCCGCACCAGAATGGTACGGCAACCCTGTCCTGGAAATCATGTTGTTAGACAACGGTGAACCTTCGAACTATGAAGAAGCGATGGCGGGCCCGGATTCCGACAAATGGCTAGAAGCCATGAAATCCGAGATAGGATCCATGTATGAAAACGAAGTATGGACTTTGACTGACTTGCCCGATGAGCGGCGAGCCATAGAAAACAAATGGATCTTTAAGAAGAAGACGGACGCAGATGGTAATGTGACCATCTACAAAGCTCGACTTGTCGCTAAGGGTTATCGACAAGTTCAAGGGGTTGACTACGATGATACTTTCCCACCCGTAGCGAAGCTGAAGTCCGTCCGAATCATGTTAGCAATTGCCGCATACTATGATATGAGATATGGCAGATGGATGTCAAAACGGCATTCCTTAACGGCTTCCTTAAGGAAGAGTTGTATATGATGCAGCCGGAAGGTTTTGTCGATCCTAAGAATGCTAACAAAGTATGCAAGCTCCAGCGCTCAATTTATGGGCTGGTGCAAGCATCTCGGAGTTGGAACATTCGCTTTGATGAGATGA
>NC_057796.1:484745476-484756570 GCF_018294505.1 Triticum aestivum
TCATGTCTGCATGTCTCCCGAACCCGTAGGGTCTACACACTTAAGGTCCGGTGACGCTAGGGTTGTAGAGATATATGTATGCGGAAACCCGAAAGTTGTTCGGAGTCCCGGATGAGATCCCGGACGTCACGAGAGGTTCCGGAATGGTCCGGAGGTGAAGAATTATATATAGGAAGTCCAGTTTCGGCCACCGGGAAAGTTTCGGGGGTTACCGGTATTGTACCGGGACCACCGGAAGGGTCCCGGGGGTCCACCGGGTGGGGCCACCTATCCCGGAGGGCCCCGTGGGCTGAAAGTGGAAGGGAACCAGCCCTTAGTGGGCTGGGGCGCCCCCCTTGGGCCTCCCCCCATGCGCCTAGGGTTGGGAACCCTAGGGGGGGAGTTCCCCCTTGCCTTGGGGGGCAAGGCAACCCCTTCCCCCCCTTGTGGCCGCCGCCCCCCCTTGGATCTCATCTCCAGGGCCGGCGCACCCCCCCAGGGGCCTATATAAAAGGGGGGGGAGGGAGGGCAGCAACCTACAGCCTTGGGCGCCTCCCTCCTCCCCTGCAACACCTCTCTCTCTCTCGCAGAAGCTCGGCGAAGCCCTGCCAGAGAACCGCTACATCCACCACCACGCCGTCGTGCTGTTGGATCTCCATCAACCTCTCCTTCCCCCTTGCTGGATCAAGAAGGAGGAGATGTCGCTGCACCGTACGTGTGTTGAACGCGGAGGTGCCGTCCGTTCGGCACTCGGTCATCGGTGATTTGGATCACGGCGAGTACGACTCCGTCATCCACGTTCATTGGAACGCTTCCGCTCGCGATCTACAAGGGTATGTAGATGCACTCCTTTCCCCTCGTTGCTAGTAGACTCCATAGATGCATCTTGGTGAGCGTAGGAAAATTTTAAAATTATGCTATGATTCCCAACAGTGGCATCATGAGCCAGGCCTATGCGTAGTTACTATGCATGAGTAGAACACAAAGCAGTTGTGGGCGTTGAGTTTGCCAATTCTTCTTGCCGCTACTAGTCGTTTCTTGTTTCGGCGGCATTGTAGGATGAAGCGGCCCGGACCGACCTTACACGTACGCTTACGTGAGACAGGTTCCACCGACTGACATGCACTAGTTGCATAAGGTGGCTAGCGGGTGACTGTCTCTCCTACTTTAGTCGGAACGGATTCGATGAAAAGGGTCCTTATGAAGGGTAAATAGAAATTGGCAAATCACGTTGTGGTCATACGTAGGTAAGAAAACGTTCTTGCTAGAAACCTACAAACCACGTAAAAACTTGCAACAACAATTAGAGGACGTCTAACTTGTTTTTGCAGCAAGTGCTATGTGATGTGATATGGCCAGAAGATGTGATGAATGATATATGTGATGTATGAGATTGATCATATTCTTGTAATAGGAATCACGACTTGCATGTCGATGAGTATGACAACCGGCAGGAGCCATAGGAGTTGTCTTTATTATTTTGCATGACCTGCGTGTCATTGAATAACGCCATGTAATTTACTTTACTTTGTTGCTAAACGCGTTAGCCATACAAGTAGAAGTAATCGTTGGCGTGACGACTTCATGAAGACACAATGATGGAGATCATGATGATGGAGATCATGGTGTCATGCCGGTGACGAAGATGATCATGGTGCCCCGAAGATGGAGATCAAAGGAGCATGATGATATTGGCCATATCATGTCACTATTTGATTGCATGTGATGTTTATCATGTTTTTTGCATCTTATTTGCTTAGAACGACGGTAGTAAGTAAGATGATCCCTTATAATAATTTCAAGAAAGTGTTCACCCTAACTGTGCACCGTTGCGAAGGTTCGTTGTTTCGAAGCACCACGTGATGATCGGGTGTGATAGATTCTAACGTTCGAATACAACGGGTGTTGACGAGCCTAGCATGGACAGACATGGCCTCGGAACACACGCAATACACTTAGGTTGACTTGACGAGCCTAGCATGTACAGACATGGCCTCGGAACACGGAGGACCAAAAGGTCGAGCATGAGTCGTATAGAAGATACGATCAACATGGAGATGTTCACCGATTTTGACTAGTTCGTCTCACGTGATGATCGGACACGGCCTAGTTAAACTCGGATCATGTTTCACTTAGATGACGAGAGGGATGTCTATCTGAGTGGGAGTTCATTAAATAATTTGATTAGATGAACTTAATTATCATGAACTTAGTCTAAAATCTTTACACTATGTATTGTAGATCAAATGGCCAACGTTGTCCTCAATTTCAACGCGTTCCTAGAGAAAACCAAGCTGAAAGATGATGGCAGCAACTATACGGACTGGGTCCTGAACCTGAGGCTCATCCTCATAGTAGCCAAGAATGATTATGTCTTAGAAGCACCGCTAGGTGAAGCACCAATCCCAGAGAACCAAGACGTTATGAACGCTTGGCAATCACATGCTGATGATTACTCCCTCGTTCAGTGCGGCATGCTTTACAGCTTAGAACCGGGTCTCCAAAAGCGTTTTGAGAAACATGGAGCATATGAGATGTTCGAGGAGCTGAAACTGGTTTTTCAAGCTCATGCCCGGGTCGAGAGATATGATGTCTCCGACAAGTTCTTCAGCTGTAAAATGGAGGAGAACAGTTCTGTTAGTGAGCACATACTCAGAATGTCTGGGTTGCATAACCGCTTGTCTCAGCTGGGAGTCAATCTCCCGGATGACGCGGTCATTGACATAATCCTCCAGTCGCTTCCACCAAGCTACAAGAGCTTTGTGATGAACTACAATATGCAGGGGATGGCGAAGACCATCCCTGCGGTATATTCAATGCTGAAATCAGCGGAAGGGGAGATCAGAAAAGAACATCAAGTGTTGATGGTGAATAAAACCACTAAGTTCAAGAAGGGCAAGGGTAAGAAGAACTTCAAGAAGGACGGCAAGGGAGTTGCCGCGCCCGGTAAACCAGTTACTGGGAAGAAGTCGAAGAATGGACCCAAGCCTGAAACTGAGTGCTTTTATTGCAAGGGAAGTGGTCACTGGAAGCGGAACTGCCCCAAATACTTAGCGGACAAGAAGAAGGCCGGCAACACCAAAGGTATATGTGATATACAAGTAATTGATGTGTACCTTACCAGTACTCGTAGTAGCTCCTGGGTATTTGATACCGGTGCGGTTGCTCATATTTGTAACTCAAAACAGGAACTACGGAATAAACGGAGACTGGCGAAGGACGAGGTGACGATGCGCGTCGGGAATGGTTCCAAGGTCGATGTGATCGCCGTTGGCACGCTACCTCTGCATCTACCCACGGGATTAGTTTTAAACCTCAATAATTGTTATTTAGTGCCAGCTTTGAGCATGAACATTGTATCTGGATCTCGTTTAATTCGAGATGGCTACTCATTTAAATCCGAGAATAATGGTTGTTCTATTTATTTGAGAGATATGTTTTATGGTCATGCCCCGCTGGTCAATGGTTTATTTTTGATGAATCTCGAACGTGATGTTACACATGTTCATAGTGTGAATACCAAAAGATGTAAAGTTGATAACGATAGTCCCACATACTTGTGGCACTGCCGCCTTGGTCACATTGGTGTCAAGCGCATGAAGAAGCTCCATGCAGATGGACTTTTGGAGTCTCTTTATTACGAATCATTTGACACGTGCGAACCATGCCTCATGGGTAAGATGACCAAGACTCCGTTCTCTGGAACAATGGAGCGAGCAACCAACTTATTGGAAATCATACATACCGATGTGTGTGGTCCAATGAGTGTTGAGGCTCGCGGAGGATATCGTTATGTTCTCACTCTCACTGATGATTTAAGTAGATATGGGTATGTCTACCTAATGAAACACAAGTCTGAAACCTTTGAAAAGTTCAAGGAATTTCAGAGTGAAGTTGAGAATCAACGTGACAGGAAAATAAAATTCTTACGATCAGATCATGGTGGAGAATATTTAAGTCACGAATTTGGTACACACTTAAGGAAATGTGGAATAGTTTCACAACTCACGCCGCCTGGAACACCTCAGAGAAATGGTGTGTCCGAACGTCGTAATCGCACTCTATTGGATATGGTGCGATCTATGATGTCTCTTACCGATTTACCGCTCTCATTTTGGGGTTATGCTTTAGAGACTGCCGCATTCACTTTAAATAGGGCACCGTCTAAATCTGTTGAGACGACACCGTATGAATTATGGTTTGGGAAGAAACCTAAGCTGTCGTTTCTAAAAGTTTGGGGATGCGATGCTTATGTCAAGAAACTTCAACCTGAAAAGCTCGAACCCAAGTCGGAAAAATGCGTCTTCATAGGATACCCTAAGGAAACTATTGGGTATACCTTCTACCTCAGATCCGAGGGCAAGATCTTCGTTGCCAAGAACGGGTCCTTTCTAGAGAAGGAGTTTCTCTCGAAAGAATTGAGTGGGAGGAAAGTGGAACTTGATGAGGTGATAGTCACCCCTTCCGAACCGGAAAGTAGCGCAGCGCGGGAAAATGTTCCTGTGGTGCCTACACCGACTGGGGAGGAAGTTAATGATGATGATCATGAAGCTTCGGATCAAGTTACTGAACTTCGTAGGTCCACAAGGACACGTTCCGCACCAGAGTGGTACGGCAACCCTGTCCTGGAAATCATGTTGTTAGACAACGGTGAACCTTCAAACTATGAAGAAGCGATGGCGGGCCCGGATTCCGACAAATGGCTAGAAGCCATGAAATCCGAGATAGAATCCATGTATGAAAACAAAGTATGGACTTTGACTGACTTGCCCGATGAGCGGCGAGCCATAGAAAACAAATGGATCTTTAAGAAGAAGACGGACGCGGATGGTAATGTGAGCATCTACAAAGCTCGACTTGTCGCTAAGGGTTATCGACAAGTTCAAGGGGTTGACTACGATGAGACTTTCTCACCCGTAGCGAAGCTGAAGTCCGTCTGAATCATGTTAGCAATTGCTGCATACTATGATTATGAGATATGGAAGATGGACGTCAAAACGGCATTCCTTAACGGCTTCCTTAAGGAAGAGTTGTATATGATGCAGCCGGAAGGTTTTGTCGATCCTAAGAATGCTAACAAAGTATGCAAGCTCCAACGCTCAATCTATGGGCTGGTGCAAGCATCTCGGAGTTGGAACATTCGCTTTGATGAGATGATCAAAGCGTTTGGGTTTACACAGACTTATGGAGAAGCCTGTGTTTACAAGAAAGTGAGTGGGAGCTCTGTAGCATTTCTCATATTATATGTGGATGAAATACTATGATGGGAAATGATATAGAATTCTTGGAAAGTATAAAGGCCTATTTGAATAAGTGTTTTTCAATGAAGGACCTTGGAGAAGCTGCTTATATATTAGGCATCAAGATCTATAGGGATAGATCAAGACGCCTCATTGGTCTTTCACAGAGTACATACCTTGACAAGATATTGAAGAAGTTCAATATGGATCAGTCCAAGAAGGGGTTCTTGCCTGTATTGCAAGGTGTGCAGTTGAGCACGGCTCAATGCCCGACCACGGCAGAAGATAGAGAAAAGATGAGTGTGATCCCCTATGCCTCGGCCATAGGGTCTATTATGTATGCCATGCTGTGTACCAGACCTGATGTAAACCTTGCCGTAAGTTTGGTAGGAAGGTACCAAAGTAATCCCGGCATGGAACACTAGACAGCGGTCAAGAATATCCTGAAGTACCTGAAGAGGACTAAGGATATGTTTCTCGTTTATGGAGGTGACGAAGATCTTGACTAGTCCGTCTCACGTGATGATCGGACACGGCCTAGTTAACTCGGATCATGTTTCACTTAGATGACTAGAGGGATGTCTATCTGAGTGGGAGTTCATTGAATAATTTGATTATATGAACTTAATTATCATGAACTTAGTCTAAAATCTTTACAATATGTCTTGTAGATCAAATGGCCCACGTTGTCCTCAACTTCAACGCGTTCCTAGAGAAAACCAAGCTGAAAGATGATGGCAGCAACTATACGGACTGGGTCCGGAACCTGAGGATCATCCTCATAGCAGCCAAGAAAGATTATGTCCTAGAAGCACCGCTAGGTGAAGCACCAATCCTAGAGAACCAAGACGTTATGAACGCTTGGCAATCACGTGCTGATGATTACTCCCTCGTTCAGTGCGGCATGCTTTACAGCTTAGAACCGGGGCTCCAAAAGCGTTTTGAGAAGCATGGAGCATATGAGATGTTCGAAGAGCTGAAAATGGTTTTCCAAGCTCATGCCCGGGTCGAGAGATATGAAGTCTCTGACAAGTTCTTCAGCTGTAAAATGGAGGAGAATAGTTCTGTTAGTGAGCACATACTCAGAATGTCTGGGTTACACAACCGCTTGTCTCAGCTGGGAGTTAATCTCCCGGATGACGCGGTCATTGACAGAATCCTTCAGTCGCTTCCACCAAGCTACAAGAGCTTTGTGATGAACTTCAATATGCAGGGGATGGAAAAGACCATTCCTGAGGTATATTCGATGCTGAAATCAGCGGAGGTGGAGATCAGAAAAGAACATCAAGTGTTGATGGTGAATAAAACCACTAAGTTCAAGAAGGGCAAGGGTAAGAAGAACTTCAAGAAGGACGGCAAGGGAGTTGCCGCGCCCGGTAAGCCAGTTACCGGGAAGAAGTCAAAGAATGGACCCAAGCCTGAGACTGAGTGCTTTTATTGCAAGGGAAGTGGTCACTGGAAGCGGAACTGCCCCAAATACTTAGCGGACAAGAAGGCCGGCAACACCAAAGGTATATGTGATATACATGTAATTGATGTGTACCTTACCAGTACTCGTAGTAGCTCCTGGGTATTTGATACCGGTGCGGTTGCTCATATTTGTAACTCAAAACAGGAACTGCGGAATAAGCGGAGACTGGCGAAGGACGAGGTGACGATGCGCGTCGGGAATGGTTCCAAGGTCGATGTGATCGCCGTCGGCACGCTACCTCTGCATTTACCTACGGGATTAGTTTTAAACCTCAATAATTGTTATTTAGTGCCAGCTTTGAGCATGAACATTGTATCTGGATCTCGTTTAATTCGAGATGGCTACTCATTTAAATCCGAGAATAATGGTTGTTCTATTTATATGAGAGATATGTTTTATGGTCATGCCCCGCTGGTCAATGGTTTATTCTTGATGAATCTCGAACGTGATGTTACACATATTCATAGCGTGAATACCAAAAGATGTAAAGTTGATAACGATAGTCCCACATACTTGTGGCACTGCCGCCTTGGTCACATTGGTGTCAAGCGCATGAAGAAGCTCCATGCAGATGGACTTTTGGAGTCTCTTGATTACGAATCATTTGACACGTGCGAACCATGCCTCATGGGTAAGATGACCAAGACTCCGTTCTCCGGAACAATGGAGCGAGCAACCAACTTATTGGAAATCATACATACCGATGTGTGTGGTCCAATGAGTGTTGAGGCTCGCGGAGGATATCGTTATGTTCTCACTCTCACTGATGATTTAAGTAGATATGGGTATGTCTACCTAATGAAACACAAGTCTGAAACCTTTGAAAAGTTCAAGGAATTTCAGAGTGAAGTTGAGAATCAACGTGACAGGAAAATAAAATTCTTACGATCAGATCGTGGTGGAGAATATTTAAGTCACGAGTTTGGTGCACACTTAAGGAAATGTGGGATAGTTTCACAACTCACGCCGCCTGGAACACCTCAGAGAAATGGTGTGTCCGAACGTCGTAATCGCACTCTATTGGATATGGTGCGATCTATGATGTCTCTTACCGATTTACCGCTCTCATTTTGGGGCTATGCTTTAGAGACTGCCGCATTCACTTTAAATAGGGCTCCGTCGAAATCCGTTGAGACGACACCGTATGAATTATGGTTTGGGAAGAAACCTAAGCTGTCGTTTCTAAAAGTTTGGGGATGCGATGCTTATGTCAAGAAACTTCAACCTGAAAAGCTCGAACCCAAATCGGAAAAATGCGTCTTCATAGGATACCCTAAGGAAACTATTGGGTATACCTTCTACCTCAGATCCGAAGGCAAGATCTTCGTTGCCAAGAACGGGTCCTTTCTGGAGAAGGAGTTTCTCTCGAAAGAATTGAGTGGGAGGAAAGTGGAACTTGATGAGGTGATAGTCACCCCTTCCGAACAGGAAAGTAGCGCAGCGCGGGAAAATGTTCCTGTGGTGCCTACACCGACTGGGGAGGAAGTTAATGATGATGATCATGAAACTTCGGATCAAGTTACTGAACTTCGTAGGTCCACAAGGACACGTTCCGCACCAGAATGGTACGGCAACCCTGTCCTGGAAATCATGTTGTTAGACAACGGTGAACCTTCGAACTATGAAGAAGCGATGGCGGGCCCGGATTCCGACAAATGGCTAGAAGCCATGAAATCCGAGATAGGATCCATGTATGAAAACGAAGTATGGACTTTGACTGACTTGCCCGATGAGCGGCGAGCCATAGAAAACAAATGGATCTTTAAGAAGAAGACGGACGCAGATGGTAATGTGACCATCTACAAAGCTCGACTTGTCGCTAAGGGTTATCGACAAGTTCAAGGGGTTGACTACGATGATACTTTCCCACCCGTAGCGAAGCTGAAGTCCGTCCGAATCATGTTAGCAATTGCCGCATACTATGATATGAGATATGGCAGATGGATGTCAAAACGGCATTCCTTAACGGCTTCCTTAAGGAAGAGTTGTATATGATGCAGCCGGAAGGTTTTGTCGATCCTAAGAATGCTAACAAAGTATGCAAGCTCCAGCGCTCAATTTATGGGCTGGTGCAAGCATCTCGGAGTTGGAACATTCGCTTTGATGAGATGAGCAAAGCATTTGGGTTTACACAGACTTATGGAGAAGCCTGTGTTTACAAGAAAGTGAGTGGGAGCTCTGTAGCATTTCTCACATTATATGTGGATGACATATTATTGATGGGAAATGATATAGAATTTTTGGAAAGTATAAAGGCCTATTTGAATAAGTGTTTTTCAATGAAGGACCTTGGAGAAGCTGCTTATATATTAGGCATCAAGATCTATAGAGATAGATCAAGATGCCTCATTGGTCTTTCACAGAGTACATACCTTGACAAGATATTGAAGAAGTTCAGTATGGATCAGTCCAAGAAGGGGTTCTTGCCTGTATTGCAAGGTGTGCAATTGAGCACGGCTCAATGCCCGACCACGGCAGAAGATATTGAAGAGATGAGTGTCATCCCCTATGCCTCGGCCATAGGGTCTATTATGTATGCCATGCTGTGTACCAGACCTGATGTAAACCTTGTCGTAAGTTTGGTAGGAAGGTACCAAAGTAATCCCGGCAAGGAACACTGGACAGCGGTCAAGAATATCCTGAAGTACCTGAAAAGGACTAAGGATATGTTTCTCGTTTATGGAGGTGACGAAGAGCTCGTCGTAAAGGGTTACGTCGACGCTAGCTTCGACACAGATCTGGATGACTCGAAGTCACAGACCGGATACGTGTATATTTTGAATGGAGGAGCACTAAGCTGGTGCAGTTGCAAGCAAAGCGTCGTGGCGGGATCTACATGTGAAGCGGAGTACATGGCAGCCTCGGAGGCAGCACAGGAAGCAGTCTGGATGAAGGAGTTCATTACCGACCTAGGGGTGATTCCCAATGCATCGGGCCCGATGACTCTCTTCTGTGACAACACTGGAGCTATTGCCCTTGCGAAGGAGCCCAGGTTTCACAGGAAGACCAGGCATATCAAGCGTCGCTTCAACTCCATTCATGAAAGTGTTCAAAATGGAGACATAGATATTTGTAAAGTACATACGGACCTGAATGTAGCAGATCCGTTGACTAAACCTCTCCCTAGGGCAAAACATGATCAACACCAGGACGCAATGGGTGTTCGATTCATCACAATGTAACTAGATTATTGACTCTAGTGCAAGTGGGAGACTGTTGGAAATATGCCCTAGAGGCAATAATAAATGGTTATTATTATATTTCTTTGTTCATGATAATAGTCTATTATTCATGCTATAATTGTATTGTCCGGAAATCGTAATACATGTGTGAATACATAGACCACAACGTGTCCCTAGTAAGCCTCTAGTTGACTAGCTCGTTGATCAACAGATGGTCATGGTTTCCTGACTATGGACATTGGATGTCATTGATAACGGGATCACATCATTAGGAGAATGATGTGATGGACAAGACCCAATCCTAAGCATAGCATAAAAGATCGTGTAGTTTCGTTTGCTAGAGCTTTTCCAATGTCAAGTATCTTTTCCTTAGACCATGAGATCGTGCAACTCCCGGATACCGTAGGAGTGCTTTGGGTGTGCCAAACGTCACAACGTAACTGGGTGACTATAAAGGTGCACTACGGGTATCTCCGAAAGTGTCTGTTGGGTTGGCACGGATCAAGACTGGGATTTGTCACTCCGTGTGACGGAGAGGTATCTCTGGGCCCACTCGGTAATGCATCATCATAATGAGCTCAATGTGACTAAGGCGTTAGTCACGGGATCATGCATTGCGGTACGAGTAAAGAGACTTTCCGGTAACGAGATTGAACAAGGTATTGGGATACCGACGATCGAATCTCGGGCAAGTAACATACCGATTGACAAAGGGAATTGCATACGGATTGATTGAATCCTCGACACCGTGGTTCATCCGATGAGATCATCGTGGAACATGTGGGAGCCAACATGGGTATCCAGATCCCGCTGTTGGTTATTGACCGGAGAGGCGTCTCGATCATGTCTGCATGTCTCCCGAACCCGTAGGGTCTACACACTTAAGGTCCGGTGACGCTAGGGTTGTAGAGATATATGTATGCGGAAACCCGAAAGTTGTTCGGAGTACCGGATGAGATCCCGGACGTCACGAGAGGTTTCGGAATGGTCCGGAGGTGAAGAATTATATATAGGAAGTCCAGTTTCGGCCACCGGGAAAGTTTCGGGGGTTACCGGTATTGTACCGGGACCACCGGAAGGGTCCCGGGGGTCCACCGGGTGGGGCCACCTATCCCGGAGGGCCCTGTGGGCTGAAAGTGGAAGGGAACCAGCCCTTAGTGGGCTGGGGCGCCCCCCTTGGGCCTCCCCCCATGCGCCTAGGGTTGGGAACCCTAGGGGGGAG
>NC_057796.1:484756618-484761751 GCF_018294505.1 Triticum aestivum
CCCAGGGGCCTATATAAAAGGGGGGGAGGGAGGGCAGCAACCTACAGCCTTGGGCGCCTCCCTCCTCCCCTGCAACACCTCTCTCTCTCTCGCAGAAGCTCGGCGAAGCCCTGCCAGAGAACCGCTACATCCACCACCACGCCGTCGTGCTGTTGGATCTCCATCAACCTCTCCTTCCCCCTTGCTGGATCAAGAAGGAGGAGACGTCGCTGCACCGTACGTGTGTTGAACGCGAAGGTGCCGTCCGTTCGGCACTCGGTCATCGGTGATTTGGATCACGGCGAGTACGACTCCGTCATCCACGTTCATTGGAACGCTTCCGCTCGCGATCTACAAGGGTATGTAGATGCACTCCTTTCCCCTCGTTGCTAGTAGACTCCATAGATGCATCTTGGTGAGCGTAGGAAAATTTTAAAATTATGCTACGATTCCCAACAAAAAGAACTCCATTGCCTCTCAAAAATCTTGCTAGAATTCCGTAAAATCCAAGTGCAAAATTCTTCAAAAAAATTGGAATTTTCCCAGAATCTCAGGATTTTGGAGAGTCCCTCAAAAGAAAACGGTTCTAGTCAAAGAGTACCCCTATTGTAGCAGCTTATTACGGGCAGAATGCCACCGAGCCATGAATGCCTCCTACAGAAAAAATGACCACCCGCGCTCAATGCCCAGCAGTTTCGCATCAAGGGAAACTCGACAAGGGGCACACATCAAGCGCTAGGGTTCGAGCACGGCTGTCGGCCTTGTCCTTGCTGCCGTCGGCCCTGTCTCTCGTTATAGCCCCCCTCTGTTGCCCCTCTGCTCTAGGACACTCGAAGCTACCCGCGCCCCTCTGCACCAACTGGTGATGGTGCCTCCGTTCCTCCCCGCATCTGCAAAACGACCACAAGTCCACTTCGAGCTGTCAGCTTCCTGTTTTCTCCCGTGCAACCACAGTAAGCCCTCGTCTTTCTCAGCCTACTTTTCTCCTTCTTTTTTTAAAGCTAAATTGGATAGATGGACAATTTTATGCTGCATAGATGGATGAAATTGTGCCTAAATTTGTTAGATGGTTGGATGGAGTGATTGTTGATCTTGTTAGATAGATGGATGGTGGTAGAAAGCAAATTGGGATAATGCATCGCTATACCGTGGAATACTTGGAAGAGGGGCAACGCCAAGGTGTTTAGGAATGAGACTCTTGGTGTTCACCTCATTGCAAAGGCAGCAACGGATAATGTGCTGCTATGTCATATAGATGCAACAACCCCGACAAACAACCCCTGCTGCGGGATTCGGGGTGGGGGTATATTGTCACATCTAGCTGAGAGATTATAGCCCTCATGTAATTTTCCACCTTTTATTTCCCCCCAAAATATCTTGTAACTCAATGCCACTCCATGTACTTGCTTGAGTTTTGGGTAATATGAGGTTCAGGCAGACGTAAGCCCGCTGTTGATGTGTAAAAAAAATAGTTCAAAATTCTGAATTATGCTTCATCGCACAAAGCCCATAAAGGCCAGGTCAGTTCAAAATTATGAATTGTGCTTTCCAAATGAGACAATACAAAGCTAAAATTTGGATGACTGCAACTTCGAGTGAGGGAAATAGTGAAAAGATAAATCCGAACACAGTTTGCAAATGGATATGATTATTTCATTACAACCAAATTGAATAGTGAAAATCAACGTCAAAGCAATGGTTTGAGATATCTCTTCATCCAAACTTGAAGCTCTTCCTATGATGAGATCACTCTACTCCAAAAAATTAACCAAGCTGTGTTGATTGCTGAATGAAACAACAACAATACACATATATTTCCGCTTTTCTTCCATCTTCCACCATGTCCATCATTCTCTCAATCATTGACCGGTTGGCGGTTGTTCTTCTGGAACTGACTTGGCCTTTGGCTTTTCGACTCTTTCATAAAAAAATAATGTAGGCCTGACACTCGAGTACCTCTTCTAGAGACACTTGTGTGATGCTCTAGTCACTTGCGCGGAGCCATGTGGGAGTGCCATAGCTCTCTTGTTGCTGGCCTCCAATTTTACTTACTCTCACACAAGAAAAATTTTGTCCTTCGCGCAGGGTTGGTCCATTGTGTACAATGACATCACTTGACGATACTTGTACTCGTCATCCCTCAGATGCCTGCAAAGTAGAGGAACAAATAGTGGTTAGATTTTTTTTTCTTGAATTGGAACCATCAAAGATGTTATGCCCACTGAGATAATCTAAGATCTGATATTTAAGGAGGATAATATATTAGTAATATTAAACTGAGTAAAAGCGTTAAATGTTAATACTCAGGGCCCATGAACTTTGTTATATCAAGTGAACCTAAAAGATCACATCTTGTTCCAACTTCTCAGGCTTTTAAGCTGAATGTTTAATAAAGGTGCCGCCTTGGTAATGCGATATTGTACTGTTGCAGCTCTACATATCTTATTTTCCTTTTTTTGTTTTTATGCCTCTGTTCCATTTGGTTTGCATTGTCATCAAGCACCTAAATTCCTCCTACACATACGTTTTTTATTGTCCAACTGTTTAGGTTGGCAATAGTTGGCTGTTCTATCTTCTTGGTTCAAAGAAACATTTCTGACAGCAGCAACAAAAGAATAGTCCATACAGTGCTAATCATCAATCACCCAAGTCGCATATAAATCCAAGCAGACCTCGATTCACGCATGCTTCTTTGGTGGTATTGTTAGACTGAGATCAAGGTCCTCAAAGATAACTGATGTGTGCCCACACTCTTTGCTGGAGATATATTTAACAACCTGGCCATGGAAAAGTGATTCAACCATTGTAGGTTCATCATTGTTCATACCATCTAGCAAGGAACCAAGCATGTTTTTGCTATATTCCATCACGCCAAGCCTGAAATTTGATTTCCTTGTGCACATATGTAGGAAAAGCTTATCTGGCATTGCTATATTGTGTACTACTCATTAAACTTGGTTACAATGCCAGGGCCTTCTGGCTTAGCATTCACATTCTTATGGAGTATAATCCTCTTATACTAATTTTTTTACTTTATGACTAGTCCAGTAAAAACAAGAATTAGTGTGATACTTAGCGAATTAACATCACAAAGAGCGTTGGCAAATGTTAAGTTATGTTGATTTTCATCATAGTCCAAACTTAAATCATTTCAAAGGTGCTTGTAAAAGTGAAATAAATTTATGTTGGTGTTAAGCTTATGTTGATACATTAATCATTATTAAAAGCATTAGTTCGATTGAATCATCTTGGTTCTAGGGAAAAGTAATAAAAATATACAATATTGCACTCACGAGATTATTATAATATATTTGTATGTGTTTGTCTCTATTACTCTCTTTGCATACCCTTGAAGAGAGTTATAGGGTGTTCATATATGAAAATTATCTTGATATGAATTTCAAGATGTATCGTTTTAGTATTTTGCATGCATAGAAATAGAAAGTTCTAGAAGCTATAGTACATTACATGTGGCTTGGATTGCTCATTAAGTGTTTTTTTCTTTGATCTAAGTTTCAAAGGAAGAACCGAGAAATTCAAACAATCACTTGAACTCCTATTCAAAAGTTTTTGTGTTCCATGAAACTGTACAAGAGCTTTATCAGAAAAAGTTGACTGGAGTCATCTTCAAAATTGGCTTAAAAATGCCTACAATAAAGTCAAGTTTTCTTGTGCAAACTCTGTGAATGTAGGGGTTCCAGCCGAAATGGTGTCGATGGGTAGAGACTTTCCCGGCGGTGGTATGGCCATCAAAGTTGATGATGATGTTGGTAACCATTTCCAGACTTGGAATGGTCTTCGCCAAGGGGATCCTATGTCCCCTATTTTTTAAACATCGTGGTAGACATGTTAGCTATTCTAGTTGAACGTGATAAAGTAGTCGGTCAAATTAGCAGTGTAATTCCTTACATAGTAGAAGATGACTTGTCCATTCTACAGTATGTGGATGACACCATAATTTTTAGGGATCATGGTATATAGAAAGCAAGAAACCCAAAACTCCTATTGTGTGATTTTGAGTAGCATTCCGGGCTTAATATTATTTCCATGAGAGTAAACTTTTCATCTCAGACTTGGCATCTGAATATGCTAAGATTTTCGTTACCTTGGTATTGCGATTCACTATAAGCATGTATCTATCCTTAGTGGATATACGTGGAAGAAAAAATTGAGAAACTATGATAGTTGGAAAACACTCTCTTATCTTATGGGGGTCGACAGGTTTTGATCAATTTTGTCCTTAGTAATTTGTTGTCATTCTTCTAATTATTGAAAGGGGTACTACAAATATTGGAATACTTTACATTTAGATTTTTCTAGCAGGTGATAATGGATCCAAGAAATATCGGCTAGCTAGGTGGAATGTGTTATGTCGGCCTAAAAGTCAAGGGGTATTCGAATCCAATATCTTGATATTAGAAACATTGCTCTTTTCTGTAAATGGTATATAAACTACTTACTAAGAACAAAGTGTGGTAGGAAATCATTCATAACAAGTACATGGGTTCTAAACTTATTACTCAACTTGATTGGAAACCTCGCAATTCACATTTTTAGTATGGTGTGATGATGGCCAAGGAATTCCTTTTCCAAATTGGATTTTTCTCAGTTAGGATGGTTCGCAGGTTATATTTTGGAAGGATACCTGGCTGGGCAACACCTCAATTAGGGTGCAATAGCCAAGTCTATATTTGACTATTAAACATAATCTTATCGGAATCGCACAATCGCACAGGCCTTGGGTCAAGCAAACCCCGATATATTTCAGCAGGGACCTATTAGGGCCTCGCCTCGTTGTGTGGAATAAATTTCTCACACATCTGGAGCTCATTTTCTGTTGTCAAATGAATCAGATGAGTTTCAATTCAACTTGCATCAAAATGATGGGTATTCTGTGAAGTACTTATATGAGGCGATTGCCCACAGTGATGTTCTCGGTAATGATAAAAATATGTGGAAACTCGAAATAACTCTTTGAGTGAAGATATTCATCTAGTTTCTAAACAGAGGTGTGATCTTGACTAGAGATAATCTGGCCTGCTACAACTGTCAACGTAGCAAGATCCGTGTCATGTGCCAACCCGGCGAGTATTAAACACTCAAATTTCGAGTGTAAGTTTCCTCGTGCTATGTAAGCCATAGTCCAATTAACTT
>NC_057796.1:484761931-484774140 GCF_018294505.1 Triticum aestivum
TGCACGCCATATGTTCGACAATCGGTTGCATATTCTTGTGAGGGAGACAACCTTATGTTGGGCTCCGTGGCTTACTAGGAATGATGTGTTTTTTTAACAAAAAATATATTTCTTTCACTGTCTAGGTTATGCATGCATGTACGCGATGACTCTGTACTTGGTCTACATTGAAGAGACTGGAAGATATATCTTTTTATGATGGCATCTATCCAATTGAAGAATACGGATAGAGAGGTTTTCCTACCATCACGGATGGAGATGTAAATCTTTGGATATGATCCAACCCACTATAGGATGGATTTTTTAATTATTAATGTAAAACAATATTTTCTTTTGTCTATGTTGGACGGGTTGCCTATGTGCATCGTGATATGCAGGGGCAGACATTTACCCGGTATAACTATATCATCTCGATATGTCGATTGAATGAAAATGTCATTGAGGAAAAAACTCCCATTGTTCTACCCTACATATTCAGACGATCTATCCTCGGGCACCACGCGCTACACCGTTTCTTTCGGCTCGCCGTCCGTTGCTACAGCATTTGCTTTTTGCTCCCCTGCATGCATGCGCTCTCGCCCCGTTTACCTCTCTCAATCATCTCGTCTCTCGTCCCCGAGTTTCTTTGTTGGAGGCATCGATGCTGCAGTCACCCCCCTTCCCCCAACATACTACAGGGGAAACCTAGATACGGCCTCCCGAATCGGATGATGAAGACGATTCTGGCTTTGCTTGGCATTTGTTTCATCTTGGGGCATCATCTTGGAGTTGGACTCGGTCAAAGGGACTTAGGGCGCGTGGAGGTGGTCAGCGATGGCTTGCATGACATCTCTGTGGGAATAGCAGAATCACCCTACACATGCAAGTTGTGTCAGACGACCTATGTTCGCCAACCTCGTGGGATTGAAAGAACATATATTTGCTCTATCGGACATAGTGTCCCTCTTTGATGTCGTCGAGTTTCATAAATATGCTTGTGGCAACTTGGATTGATGCAACGGTTTTCGTTGTGCACTGGGGTAGCGGCGTGGGCGCTCGAATGCCCGGCCAGCTGTGTTGTGGGGTGTTGGCCTTCTGGCGTGTTGTATGTTTTGTGTAGCTTTTAATGCAGTTGAACTAGGCGTCGTTCAGGTTTTCGCCCAGTTTTTCTCGACAAACCGATCAGCTTTTTTCTTTTCTTCTTTTTTGGCACCCGCCTTATCCGGTGCCTTCCTTCTTTGTGGGTGTTACTTGTAATACTCCGTTCTAATCAATGAATTTTACAGCTCTCCTTTTTTTTTGCGGATGACCACAGTTTTTTTTTCTGCGGATGAATTTGACAGCTCTCCTACCGACATTGAAATAGAAGTTCTGAGCCAAAAGATGGGAAAAGGATGCTGGGCAGGTGCGTGCCATGCCAATTGCCATGCAATGCGACCATCAAAGTTTTGACAAGGACGAACGACGGAAAGCTTGTGCTTCGTCTGACCATTGCTCGCTGGGTTGGTTCCATCACACTTTGCCCTCGCATCGCATCGCCCTCACCGGGCCCTCCTGCTTTACCTCGACCGGCCTAATTCTGCCGGAAAGCCACGGCATAATTAAGCAAATCGTTAACAAAAGGCACCGGGCATTTGGGCCCGCATACCTTGCGCCTGTCCTGCACGGCTCTGATTGCGGCCGCAGATTTTTCAGTATTTTAGCAGTGCAGCCCGCACTGACCGTGGAATGGACCGATGCATCTGTGTATTCTACTCTGCTCCCACCTCCCAGACTCCCAGCAGCAGCAGCAGTGCTCCAGCGATCATCATTCAGGCGGGCTAGGAATGATAACCTGCGGCCGAGATCATTGCGAGTAGTTTCTTCATTCCCATTTAACGACGACAAGCTCGCGAGTGCAGCGATGATGAACTCTGCTCCCGTTTGGTCAGTATACAGAGCAATGAGCCGGCCAGCAAAAAAATATTTGAAGCGAAAATAGCTGACAGTCGATCCAACACCTGCCGTGCCCAGATGGCCAGATGCAGACCGGCCGGAACGCCAGGGATCTCGAGCCATTTGCCCTTCGGCCTCCCCGTTGCGCCTTTGATTCTTGGCAGCCACCGGAGGACATGGTGAACTTGCTGGCACTGCAATCCATGGAGGCTCCCTCGTTTTAGCTTATTACTAGTTTTGGGGATCCAGAGGTGCATGAATGAACACTCGCCTGGGGCCTTGGCCGGAAAAGTTTTGTTATATACTACTATGAATTGAATTTTATTACATGCATCCACGGCTGGGAACGGTAGTCCATGTCAATGAGAGACCGGGCAATCTATGTTTCCCCCGATCCAACAGATTGCATTCTTCTCCCACGGTTCCGTTGCATGCATAAATCTGGTGCGTGGTGGTACAATGTACTACATCTAGGCAGTGCCTAGACATTCGGTTAGACCGAGCCGTTCAATTTTGTCACACAAATACTACCTCCGTCCTGATTTATTGACCCCTTTAATATTTTATGTCAAACTTTGATCATAGAATTAACTAAGAAAATAATAATGCATGTCACCAAAACTTATATCGTTGGATTCGTATTTAAACATAATTTCTAGTGATATTATTTTTTGTTACATGCATTAATATTTTGTTAGCTAAATCTAAAGTCAAAATTTAATACAGAATGCGAAGGAGACTAATAAACCAGAAGGGAGATAGTATTCAGCAACCAAATCCATGCATGCATGCTTCTCATTGATCTTTTTTCTTATTCGGGGCGTCAACGCTCTAAATTTTCGGTCTCTCATGCGGTTTGCGTGAGGCCGGTCATAGTGGGGGTAACATAAGTAGTATCATGCACTTAAGACTCGCAAACATGCTTATGTAACAGGCAATTAAAGAAGAGAGAGATGATTATAGTACTACTCCGTCTCAGTTTACAAGTCCTGCGCGTATACCTAGGTTGCGCAGGACTTGAAAAGAGAAGGGAAGCCACCACCACCACCCGCACCCTGCCGCCAGCATAGCCGCGCACGCACCAAGGACCCGTGAAACCACTTGGAGCTCCTGAATCCAAGCTGGTAGAAGCAGAGCATAGCCTAGTCCCAACCGACAAAAGCACCAAACCAGCACCAACGGGAGTCCCTGCGCCGGGCAGCCAGATCTGGCCGACCTAGGCCTAGCCGGTCGAACGACCATGAGGCGCCACACGTGCAGCCCTCAACGTCCTGGTTAGGCACCGGTAGGAGCAACACGCCCACAACCCTCCATGCTCTGGCCAGGCGTCGGCAGGAGCAACACCCTTGCAGACCCGCCTCTAGCCATTGCGTTGCCGCGCCCTGCCACCAGCGCGCCGCCACCGCCAGTTCCAGACATCCGCGCCTGCTGCCAACGTGCTTGGAGAGAAGATGCCCTGTCGACGCCGATGTCGACCGGGCTTTGCCCGATGGCGCGTCCCAGCGGTGGCGAGGAGGGGGTAGGGAAAGAGGGGGACGAGCCCTGCAACGCAAAGGTTTTCCCTCCCGGTCGCCTCACTAGAGCGACATGGGAGGGGGTGGGTCGGTTGAGTGAGACAAGATCTACTCAGCAACAACCTAATTAAGCAAAATCGTTTTAAATATGTATTAATTTGTTAATGGCTGACCCATCTTACAATCTCATAAAGTGTGTCGTGCAATAGCTAGCTCTTATTCTATAGCCTGATTTTCTTTTCTCTTTTCCAACTAAGTAAAGATATAATATTTGAGTCCTTGTAGTCTGTTTATGTCATCTTACTGTAGTTGCTTCGATCATGAACTCTGCCATCGTTCAGTGCAGTGATGCGACACTGAACTTGAAGAGTGCTATCCTACCGGGTACCGAAATAACAGTTGACAATCGATCCAACACTGCCGTGCCTGCAGTGATGCAGACTTCCTACTCAAGGCAGTGTTGGAGTAGTTATCGGCGGGGCAGGCATGCCAAGCGGCCGAAACGCCAGGGACGTCGAGCCACTTGCCGCTCGGCCTCACTGGTGCGCCTTCGATTCCTGGCAGCGGCCGGAGGACACGGTGGCTGGCTGCAACCTGTTGGCCCTGCACTGCGTCGGAGGCTCCTCGTTTTACCCACAACTAGTTTTTTGAGATCCAGAGGTGCATGCATGAATGAACACTCGCCTAAAGAATCGAATTTTATTACGTACGTCCACGGCCGGGAACGATGGTCCATGGCAATGAGAGACCGGAGAATCTAGTTTCCCCCGATTCAAGATATTGCACCCGGCTCCTGCGGTTCCGTTGCATTCCTGCATCTCGGGAGTGGTGGTACAATGCATACATGCATCGGCCGGATGCTTCACAATTGTCACAAATATAATCAGCGACCACTTCTCATTGATCTTTTCTTATTCTGGAGCGACCGCTCTAAATTTGGTCTCCCATGCGGCTTGCGTGATGGGTATGTATGCTAGTAGAGGCTATTTTAGTCAACTAAAAAAGTAGAAGCAATTTTAGTCTATTTGCATGCAAAAACATGAATTGCTAAATGCACGATGAAAAGGCTTAAAAATATATTACAACATAAAAAAGGATGATTCCTCAAACAAAAACAAATATATTTTTAGTTAAAAACCATGGACACCAAATCTGGGCTCTCAAACACCCACGGACGCGCCCGGCCAGTGATCGGTCACACCTCAAATTTACTCCTTTGCATCTGGATACCTCATATTTGAAACCTTAAATCCATACAAAGCATGCAAACGAGGAAATCCTACGTAGATCAACCTATACTACCCTAATCCTTGTTGGAGATGTCCACTATCTCCGCGTATGGCTCCGGGTACATGGGCGGCAGCCGCAACTCCGGCTCTACGGCTCCTTCGTCTGCTCCTCTGATTGTGGCGCCGCTCTTCTCCGAGTATTCTTCGCCATAACTTGTTCGAGTGCGAACGGCGGGCGGAGAGCAGATGGGTCCCCTCACGCTGTTTGCGGCAATGCCTACAGCGGGGGATCAGGCATACGACGACCCGGACAGGGAGATGCTCGACATCATGCGTGACTGGGGCAAAGGAGGAGAATGTGGCTATGAGGATGGGCATGTGGAAGATTCGGCTTCCACCCAGTCCGGCAACTACCAGCAACAACAGTCCTACACCCAGACGGGCACGTAGCAGTCCTGCACCCAGATCGGCGTGGGCACACGACAAGAGCAGCATTGGGCCGGCAGACAGCAACAATAGGAGGGGGAGGAGGAGGAGGAGGAGGTGGAGGAGGAGGAGGAGAGGGAGGACGGTGAGGACGCTGATCCGAATGATATAGCCGGCGATCCAAAGAAGAAGGGCAGAGGAGAAAGTTTTATCATGCGGGAGGACGAGGTGTTGTGTGATGCATGGTTTGCCATTAGCCTTGATCTAACCCATGGCACGGAGCAAAAGGGCACAACATTTTGAAAAAATGTTCACATTTGGTTCCACGAATAGAAACATTTCTCCCCCTACTCTGATGCAGTCATCCGCAACCGTGAATCAAAGTCCCACAACCATCGATAGTACACCATCCAAGAGGCCGTGTCCAAGTATTGCGGGTACTTGAAGCATCCCACCGCACAGTGGCCTAGCGGTGCACAAATCACCGAGCAAGTAAGTTGATCACTAGCCGGACATGCTTAGCTTTTTTTTTTCCTCACTAAGCGTACAAGCTTAGTTTTGTTGCTCACTAGCCCGATATGCATTGTTGCCATGTTTCATTTTATAGCATTCTCGTGCTTGTTTGGTGTACAAGAAGTTGGTGAAGAAAAAAATTAACCATCATGCGTTGTTGGTTGAAGTTGAATGGGCAATCAAAATGGAACCTTTTCATTGTCATGACCGCCGCCCAAGCCACCGAGGAAGAAATCGGTGACCCTACCGACCCAACCCAAGAACCGCTGAAGAAGTTTTGAAAAATTTTATGGGGGAAGAAGTGAGAGGAGGAGAGGGCGAAGCGAGAAGGTGCGGCGGCCAGGCTGACGGAGAGGTTCAAAGACATCTTGTCGAAGAAGGAGGCTTGCGTGAAGCGCTCGGACCTCAAGGAAGAGAAAAAGACGGAAAGGTTCAAATTGTTGACGGAGGCAACGGACAAGAAGTTCAAACTCGAAGAGAGGAGGACCATGATCGAAGAGAGGAATGTCCCGCTCGAGAAAAAGAAGTTGAAGATCACCGCCAATGCGGAGGACGCCAAGATGTTGAGTTTGAATCTGGACTCTTTGGATGCCGACGCAAGAGTGATCGTGCAGTGCGCTACTAGATGTTGCAGCGGCCGAAAGATTGGTTGATAGCGGCGGACAGTGAGGTCGCTGAGACTGCCTACGCGGCGGTGACGTCACCTTGATCGGGGAGCAGATCGCTGGGTGCCAGTCCGGCAGGGTAGAAAATTACACGGACTGCCGGACTGATGTTTTTTTGAATTCAGTATGTAAAAACTAAATATACTTGCCTCTTTTTTGCTGTAATCGGGCATGCGATCCAACGGTGGTGTGGTCCAGCATGACATGTGGATCGGACTAGATTTGAATTTCAAATTGCCATTTGCTGACGAACATATACAGAAGAGCGTCGGATGACAGCCTCTCGCATTTATGTCCGCAGACTTGTTCCCTGTTCGCGCGCGGATGCGGGATGAAATTTATGGGTCGCTGATGGAGATGCTCATACTTGCGTTGCATATCTATGGATGCATTCTGTCTATGGATGCATTCTCTCTTGACTTCTTTCTGGCTTGCTGTTGCACGGGAACGCCCGGACAGGGGTGAGGTTCCTTGCGTCCCGTTTACCTCTCGCTATCGTCTCGTCTCTTCTCACGCAAAAGATCAAAAAAGATGCTGCGTAGGTGCGTGGCATGCAATGCGATGACCAAGTGCAGCTGGGTTCCGTTTCACTTTGCCCTCGCCCAGGCCCTCCGGCTTTACCTAATTATAAGTCATTAACGAAAAGCTTTTTTTAACGCCGTGCAGTGGTCCGGTCCCTGGCGCAGGTTCTCACTCGGCTCTGATTTTTTTTACAGTGCGGTGCGGTGACTATGGGATGGACCGATGCTTTTTTCTCTGCTCCCAGACTCGGTACTCTCGGTAGCAGCAGTAGTGCTCCAGCCAGTGATCATCATTCAGACAGGCTAGGTAATGATAAGTTGCGTCCGAGATGAACTCTACTCGAGTTTCTTCAGTTCCATTTCCTGACAGCGAGCTCGCGAGTGCAGTGATGATGAACTCTGCCCCGTTCAGTGCAGTGATGCGGCACTGAACTTGAAGAGTGCTGCCCTACCGGGTAACGAAATACAATAGCTGACAATAGATCCAACACTGCCGTGCCTGCAGTGATGCAGACTTCGTACTCAAGGCAGTGTCGGAGTAGTTATCGCCGCGGCAGGCATGCCAAGCGGCCGAAACGCCAGGGACATCGAGCCACTTGCCGTTCGGCCTCACCGGTGCGCCTTCGATTCCTGGCAGCGGCCGGAGGACACGGTGGCTGGCTGCAACCTGTTGGCCCTGCAGCGCGCCGGAGGCTCCTCGTTTTACCCATAAACTTGTTCTTTGAGATCCAGAGGTGCATGCATGAATGAACACTCGCCTGGGGGCCTAAAGAATTGGATGTTATTACATGCGTCCACGGCCGGGAACGGTGGTCCATGAGACCGGAGAATCTAGTTTCGCCCGATTCAAGATATTGCACTCAGCTCCTGCGGTTCCGTTGCATGCCTGCATCTCGGGCGTGGTGGTACAATGCATTCATGCATCGTGCTGCACAATTATCACGAATATAATCAGCGACCACATCCATGCATGCATACACATGCATGCTTCTTATTGATCTTAATTCTCTTATTCGGGCGCGACCGCTCTAAATTTGGTCTCGCATGCGGTTTGCGTGATGGGTATGCATGCTAGCTATTTTAGTCAACTATAAAAAAACTAGAATTGGCGTGGTGGAGGTCATCCCTATGGCCATCATTGGCATGCCGTGCGATGCACCCTCGAGGCCATCGCGAGCACCTGTGAATCCGTGCCATCAAACCTTCTACGGATGACTCGATGCTCTCGTGATCGGACTCGTCCTTGGAACTCTCGTAGTGAGAAGCGAACAAATCTGGAATCGGCTCGTCGGGTTCCAGCACCGCCACCTGCTCGGCCGCGGTGTGAAGAGCCACGGCATGCTTGGCCCAACGCTGGAGCCGCGAACAACCAGAACACTTGTGACGGCGTCCAGTGTGGAGAAGGGGCGCCTCTCGATACTGTACCAATGGCTGCCGGAGAAGGACTCCATACATACTAGCGCGGAAGTGTTTTGCGCCGTGGATGGGCAATGTCTCCGTGTCCATCGGGGCTTCCTGAAGCCACGCTGAGTCGTTGGCTATGAAGCTGAGTGCCCCGAAACGGATCTCGCCACCGAACCTCATCTCATCGCCGAAACCATGTTGATGAAGAAAGATTCCACCTGCGCCGGAATTCGCTAGACGCGCAGCCCCGCGGTGTGCGTAAACTGTCGAGGCAACGAATCTGACAGTGAGTACTACGGGTATGGCTTTAGGTTGATTTGTACTTGTGACTTTGTTCTTACTTTTATTTATAATATAATTACCATAGAACGATTGTTCTACGATCTCGGCTCAAAAAAAATACTAGGGGTACGAATAAAGGCTGATCCTAGCTACGACACATGTGTGACACTCTTATGAGTCCAGGCCCCCTCGCGGAGAGGTAAAAGCCCTACATCTTGAGCCTTGAGGCTATGTTTTCTCTGGGGTGTCTGTATTACAGGAATGTTGCGAACCCTTGTCCTAACACTAGGGGTGGCTTATATAGAGTGCACCGGCACCCATTAAAGTTACGTTGCATGAGTGATAAAAGGGAGGTATCAATACATGCGTTACTGATAACTGCCGCTATAACTACACTTGAAGCCAGGTGTTATACTCCTTGAACGTTGCAGGTCCCGCGTGGCCTTTTCATCTTCTGTTGTCCGAATGCTGGTGATCGTGGCCGACTGGCGGTGAAGCGTCCTAGTGAGCTATCTCCATCCGAGTGGAAGCGTGTTATATTCGATTGGATATTCAAAGGTGGACATCCGAATGCACCTATGGTCCAGGAACCTTACAATGATGGTGTGGGGCTCAAGGTGGGCCCAGAAAGTTAGGTGCTTGACCCTACCCTTAATAGGTGACCCCATCAGATACCATCTTAGGCTAGTATGGATCTTGATAGGAGTCCGCCGGTTGGTGACACGATCATCCCTCTGAGTTCCCCAATAGCATACAAAACTTGCCTGAAGTACCCGGGGATGGTCTCCATTGATCTCCTGAAGGTGTCGTGCATAACCCTGAACCCCAGGTTATGACCAACAACATGAAGGAACTTGGCTACTTGCTCTTTCACACTGGTGTGGATGCTATTTTCTAGCAGCCCCTTGCTCCAAAAGGTTTGCACAAGCCTAGTAAATGGTGCTCTTTTCATTCGAAGCATCCAAAGAGCTCGTCAGACAGCAACGGCCTCAGAGGTGGGCTACTTGCTCTTTGCAGGTGTAGATGTACTTCATATTCGTCATCCTCTTCTGATTCCGGATAAACACTAAACCATACCGGATGCCAAGCCTCACACCTTGACGAACAACTCTTCTATGCATCAACATGAGCCATGCCTGAATCACAGCTATCAGTGCTAGAGCCTGAACTATGAGCTTCATCTGTGCATCCATAACCTAGTTGACATCGAAGATGCGTTGAGCAATGGGGAAATCAACCCTACACCTTGCCTAACGCCCTAACAAGCAACCTAACATAGGGGGAGGGGATGTTGCTTACCGGCTTTGGAGACGACGACGACGAAGGGTGGGCCATGGCTGAGTCGAGGACGACCAGACGATGGCCAAGAGGAAGGAAAGCAGCAGCCTCTGATGCCGCCTCCGTCGCCGCCACTACTGGTGCTAAGAACAGAGAAAGTGCTTATCCTAGAGCTAGTGGTGACTGAGTAGATGGGGGAGGGGGGGTGGGTTGGTGAGGCAAGATTTGGCGCCATCCCGCCGCGCCCCATTTCCATCTCCCGCCATCCCCAATCGATATTGCTTTGTTCCCTCGCATGCGAGTTGCATCCCTTTTGCGCCCCACTCGGCCTGGCTCACTGAAAACTGCCGATTTGAGGGTTTGCGGCGGGTCAAGCTCTGAGCTGCTTTAAGGTTCGTGCCGATGCGAGTCACCGCACCCGGTATGCAACCAAATGCGTTTTTCTTGGCCAACTCGCCCTGGTTAAGGTGCATGCGGGCTACCAAACACGCGCTTTGTATCTAGCTATGTAGAGATAAGACGTTTTCTCAATGCATTTATATCACCTGAATATATCGATTGACCGAAAATGTTCATTTTTTAAATTAAAACTTCCATTGTTCTACACCACATATTCCGACGATGCATCCTTAGAGCATCTCCAGCCGTTGGCCCCCCCAGGAGGCATAAAAATCGCCCCCTGGGGGCGAGCCGGCGATACAATCGGCGCTGGGGGCGGTTGGGCATCCAGCCGTCGCCCCCAGGCGCCGACTCGTGGCCGCTTTTCGGCCCATATTCGGCAAGAATCGGCCCATATTCGGCGTGGTTCGGCGTTGAATTCTCAACATAAATAATTTTTTATCACATAGTTCATCACAGAAAATCAAATAGTTCAACAAAATAGTGCAATAACAAATAGTTCAATACAAATTATATAGTTTAACAAATAAAAACTCATATTTCATCACACGTCGAGCCCGGCGTCGCCCTTGATCCTCCATAGGTGCTCCACCAGATCCTGCTACAGTTGATGATGCACCTGTGGGTCTCGGATCTCCTGACGCATACTGAGGTAGGCAGTCCAGTTTGCTGGTAGCTGGTGATCAACTTCGGCTAGAGGACCCTGCCTGTAGTATGGTTCAGTGTCAAACACTGGCTCTTCCTGCTCGCTCTCGATGATCATGTTGTGCAAGATGACACAGCAAGTCATGATCTCCCACATTTGATCTTTCGACCAGGTCTGAGCAGGGTACCGGACAACAGCAAATCGAGATTGGAGCACACCAAATGCCCGCTCGACATCCTTCCTGCAAGCCTCCTGCATCTTGGCAAAGTGGAACTTCTTGCCTCTCGGCACAGCGTTTGAGATAGTCTTCACAAATGTAGACCATCTCGGATAGATGCCATCAGCTAGGTAGTACCCCTTGTTGTAGTGCCGCCCATTGATCTCGAAGTTCACCGGAGGAGAATGACCTTCAACAAGCTTGGCAAAGATAGGGGAGCACTGCAACACGTTGATGTCATTGTGAGTTCCTGGCATACCAAAGAAGGAGTGCCAAATCCAGAGGTCCTGTGTGGCCACCGCCTCAAGTACCACACTGCAACCGCCTTTGGCGCCTTTGTACATCCCCTGCCAAGCAAATGGGCAGTTATTCCATTTCCAATGCATGCAGTCGATGCTTCCAAGCATCCCAGGAAATCCTCTTGCTGCATTCTGTGCTAGGATCCGAGCAGTGTCTTCCGCATTGGGTGTTCGCAAGTATTGCGGTCCAAACACTGCCACCACTGCCCGACAGAACTTGTAGAAACACTCAATGGTGGTGGACTCGACCATGCGCCCGTAGTCGTCGAGTGAATCACCGGGAGCTCCGTATGCAAGCCTCCTCATCGCTGTCGTGCACTTCTGGATCGAGGTGAACCCAAGTGTG
This sequence comes from Triticum aestivum, assembly GCF_018294505.1. Classification (NCBI taxonomy): domain Eukaryota; kingdom Viridiplantae; phylum Streptophyta; class Magnoliopsida; order Poales; family Poaceae; genus Triticum; species Triticum aestivum. The sequence continues at coordinate 484,773,585 of NC_057796.1, forward strand.
CCGGTGCAATCCATCTTGCACTTGAAGTAGCTGTCGAACTCCCGGATGGAATCACAATCCTGAGGAAGAGCTTTCGGCTCATCCGATAACGGCGCCGAAATGTTTTGTCGCCGTGCAGTGGAGCATCGGCGAAGTAGTTGGAGTAGAGCATGCAGTAGCCTTCGAGACGATGCCGGTTCTTTGCTTTCATCCGCCCCGGCGCCGAGCCACCTCGCCGCGGCTTTTCATTGCTCGCCAACAGCTGGGCGAGGGCGGCGAGCACCATGAGATGTTTCTCTTCCTGGACGTCGGCCTCTGCTTCCTCCTCCAGCAGTGCGGCGAGCGCTTCCTCGTCGTCCGAGTCCATCGCCAAGGCAGGCAAATCGCCGAACACCTTGCGTCCGGCTTCGGCTTCCTCCGCCGCTAAACTGCCCCTCCGCGGCCGAAAACGGCGGAAAAACGCCCAGCTGCTGGTGGAGGGGGCTGCCTCGGCGAACCTTTGCTCTTTATCCGGCGGGGATTGGCTATCTAGCGGTGGCGGGCGGCGGGCGGCGCCATGATAGAGCTGTTGGCGGCC
>NC_057796.1:484774466-484777807 GCF_018294505.1 Triticum aestivum
GGGAAAGAAAGACTTGACTTTTCGGCTGACAGTGTGGGTCAGCCGTGCTTTTCCCTTGCGCCGGAGCCCCCGAGCACCCCCAGTGCGCCGGCCTGCGATTGCCGGGCAAAAAACGGGCCGAACCGGCGGATTTCGGCGTCCTAGGGACGCGACTGAGGCGTTTTTTCGGCGCCGGCGCCGAAAAAATCGCCGGGGGCCTGTTGGGGGTGCGGCTGGAGATGCTCTTAGGCACTACATGCCCCACCATTTCTTTCGGCTGCCCGGCTGCTGCTACAGCCTTTGCTTTTTTGCATGTATGCCCCACTCGTCCCGTTTACCTGTCTCTACCGTCTCGTCTCTCGGCCCTGGGTTCTCAGCCAAAAAAGAAATGTTGGGTAGACGCGTGCCATCCCATGCAATGCAACGACCAAAGTTTTGACAACGATGAACGATGGAATGCTTGTGCTTCGTCTGACCATTGCTTGCTGGGTTGGCTCCGTTGCACTTTGCCCTCGCATCACATTGCACTCACGCCCGCATTCAGGCTTTATCTCGATTGGCCTAATTCTGCCAAAAAGCCACGGCATAATTAAGCAAATCGTTATGAAAAGACACTGGTCACTGGCCCCGCATACCATGTGTCCGTCCTGTCATGGCTCTAATTGTGGCCGCAATTTCTTTTACAACATAATGCGCAGTGATTGTGGGAATGGACCAATGCTTCTGTGCATTCTACTCTGCTCCGAGACTGCCAGTAGCAGCAGCTGTACTCCAGTGATCATCATTCAGGCAGGCTAGGTAATGATAATCTGCGGCACCGAACTTGAAGGGTGTTGCCCTGCCGGGTACCGAGCCATTTGGCGTTCGGACTCACTGGTGGTGCGCCTTCCATTCTTGGCAGCGGTCGGGGGACACGGTGGCTAGCTGCAACCCGTTGGCCCCTGCACTCCGTCGGAGGCTCAAGTACTCCCTCCGTTTATTTTTATAAGTCGTTTCAGACAACTGAAATTGACCTACTTTGCATGCTGTCTGAAATGTCTACAAGGCCTTATAAAAGTGAACTGAGGGAGTAATTTTTTTGAGATCCAGAGGTGCATGCATGAATGAACACTCGCATGGGGCCTGTCTGAATTGAATTTTATTACATGCATCCACGGCCGGGAATGACAGACCGGAGAATCCAGTTTCGCCGGATCCAAGAGATTTCATTCACCTCCCGGCTCCCGCTGTTCCGCTGCATGAATGAATCGCGTGCGTGGTGTTACAATGTAGTAGTAGTACGTGCATCGGCCGGGCACTTCACAATTATCACAAATATATTTAGCAATCAGATCCACGCATGCATGCTTCTCATTGATCTTTTCTTATTCAGGGCGCCAACGTTCTAAATTTGGTCTCTCTGAAAGAAAAAAACGTTCTAAATTTGGTTTCCCAGGCGGTTTGCTAGAACATATTTTAGCCCATTTGCATATTAAAACAAGAATTGCTAGGTGCACATAGAGAGGGAAAATGGAATTGCTAGATGCATACTGAAAATGATGATTCCTTGAATGAAAAGTTATTTTGTACCCCCTCCGTTCCTAAATATTTGTCTTTCTAGAGATTTCAAATGAACAACCACATACGAATGTATATAGACATATTTTAGAGTGTAGATTCACTCATTTTGCTCCGTATGTAGTCATTTGTTGAAATGTCTAGAAAGACAAATATTTAGGAACGGAGGAAGTAGTATGCACTAAGCTGTGCCATTCAGTATGAACAAACAATAAAGAGGACTAGAGGACGGCGGGGTATCGTCTGGTCACCGGGCTTCCGGAGTGGTGGATTAGTTCTGCCTTCGTGTTACACAGGTGGTCCTCAAAGGTGTCTTCCGGCAGAGTGGATGACACCACTCTGTTTTTGCCCTCTATCTCGTTCTCTCCACGGCGACACATCGTCAAGAAGCTTGTGAGGTTATGTTGGAAAATTGAGCTGTGACGCTAGGTACCGACAAGGTGTGCTTCAATATTCTTTCCTTGATTTCCCACTTTCGTATTTCTTCTTCTCTCTCTCTCTCTCTCTCTCTCTCTCTCTCCAGCAGCTGGCCCCACTATTGAACTTCAAATGCATGCATGACAGTAATGTGGCCGAACCACACTCTGTCTTCTTCCACACAATAAATCAAACCATTTTTCCGCCTTGCCTAATTTAAAACATTCATATCTTTTAAACCATATATTCATTTTTGAAACTTTTAAACAATAAATTCAACTATTCCAATTGTATTTTTTCAAAAAACATATTTCACTCTTTTGAAATAAGATATTAAACATTTCCAAATAATCAGTTTCATAATGATACATTACAATTTCACTTTCTGTAGTAACTCTTACAAAATCAGTTTCACAAGTTGAACTTCAAATGCATGCATGACAGTAATGTGGCCGAACCACACTCTCTCTTCTTCCACACAATAAATCAAACCATTTTTCCGCCTTGCCTAATTTAAAACATCCATATCTTTTAAACCATATATTCATTTTTGAAACTTTTAAACAATAAATTCAACTATTCCAATTGAAAATTTTCAAAAAACATATTTCACTCTTTTAAAATAAGATATTAAACATTTCCAAATAATCAGTTTCACAATGATACATTACAATTTCACTTTTTGTAGCAACTCTTTCAAAATACAGAACCTACATTTCACTTCTCGCTGGCTTGTTTCACAAAAATCACATCTATTTCACTTTATGTAGTTAATCTTCCACAATTCAGAACCTATGTTCCACATTCTACTGGTTTGTTTCACAAAATCCACATATATTTCAATTGCATATTTTTAAAATAACATTTTCACTATTTTGAAATAGACGGTTACATATTTCAAAATAACCAGTTTCACAATGATACATTAGAATCTCACTTTCAGTAGTCACTCTTTCACATTTGTGAAAATCCATATTCTATAATTTCACTCGCTCGAAATCTTTTCAATAACACGGTTTCAATCAGTTTCACAAGTTGACATTTCAGTTTTTTTCTTCAGTTTTAGAACCTATATCACTTCCCACTAGTTTGTTTCACAAAAATCACATCTATTTCAATTGTGCATTTTTTAAAGAACATATTTCACTCTGTTGAAATAAACTGTTACACATTTCCTAAAAATTACAAGTTAACATTTCAGTTTTGTATTGTCTCTCACTTTCAGAACTTCACTTCACTGTCACAGGCTTGTTTCACAAAAATCACATCAACTTAAATTGCACATTTTTGAAATAACATATTTCACCCCTTTTCAACAAATTATTACACATTTCCAAATAACTAGTTTCATAAGTTATCATTTCAGTTTCATATTTGGGTTAATATAG
>NC_057796.1:484778448-484807230 GCF_018294505.1 Triticum aestivum
GTTTGTTTCACATTTTTCAAGTGAAATAGGTTTGTCCCAGATAGGAAATGTGAAATACTGAAATTTAAATGTGTTTGAAAATGTATCAAGATCGGTATAATTCCAAAGGTCTTGGTGCTAGGCGTTCAAATATATAAATTGTTTCAAAAAAATGAAATGATGATTTAAAATATACCAATGTTTTTAATTGGCTAAGATGGAATAAAGTTCATGATTTCTTTTTAAATGGGAGAGATAAGAGACAGATGCATGCATGTATTTGCTTGACAAAAAGTAGTACTCCTGTCCCGTTGGACTGATAAAAAGTAGTACTCTTGACGCTTGAATGGGATCCATTAGATGTATTTGGTCAGATATAAATTTGTATAGCATAAAATGAGGATAAAAAGGTGGCGGCCGGACGGATCTTGGTGCACAAGCGAACCAAAGATGCCTTACCGGCATGTAGCGGTAACACTCCAAATGAGTTTGCTCTTTCATTGAGTATGGATAATCAATAAAGGAATGTGGTATCCAACTCCGGTCCACCTCGATGGCGGCGTAGAGGACTAAGAGGAGGGTGGGGGTATCATTTGGTAATTGCTCTTCCGGAATGGTGGATCTAATTGTGCCTTGGTGTTACACAGGTGGTCAACAAAGGTGTCCTCTGGTGCATTGGACGACACCATTTAATGTCGTTGCCCTCTAGCCCATTCTCTCCCTGCGACACATTGTCAAGGAGCTTGTGAGGTTAGGTCTCCCTGGATATGTCCGGAATGATTTGGGATTGTGGTCAAGCCCTCTTTGTCGCCATTTTCTCTGGACGACGTTTTGTTTCTCATATCGCTAGTGTTGGCGTCTTCTACTCTGATTGCTGATGTCCCAGTTCTTGCATTAACAATGGTTCTCTACCTCTCATGGTATTTTGGAGGTCCAGAGGCAGCATCGGCCTGCACTCACAATGCTAGTGTGGAAGAAAGATGGCATCGATTTCCCAAGGACATATACTATTTAGTTTTCAATTTCTATAGAATTTTTCGCATTAAAAACCCTGGGCAGATATGGAAAAATACTGCCACTATTCTGTATAAATATTTTGGTGGGTCACCCACATGCACTTTGCGTTCCTTTTGTATGCGCTGTATTCGTGCACTACACCACAACACTCAAAGCAACGTCAAACAACTGTCAGCATCGGTCACCTAAGGCGACACATTTAGTGTCTGGAAAGACCTTTCCTGATAGAATGGAGCTGTCGCCTATAGTCCTGCCGGGAAAGGTCCTCGACAGATAAATCTCTACCGACAGACAATATAACACCGTTGCTGAGATCTACGCCGACAAACATTTGTACACCGACAACTCATGTGACAATGTGCTATGCCGACACATTATGCATCATCTAATACTTATGCCGATGGACTTGCTATCCGGGCCTACATTTCAGTATAATTGCAAATGTACCATCTATTAACATGAAATCAATTCATAATAATCATTTCATGTTCAGTACCTAGTACATATACAAACATTTGCAGTCTTCTATCCATCACAATATACTATTGCTCAATGCATTCATTCCATGTTCAGTACCCAATACATATACAAACATTTGCACTCTTTCATTCAACATATATAGACGACTTAGTTTTCTTCACTCAAGTCAGCTACAACAAATAAGAAAATACACATGTCAACATTCAAGTCGTGGCCTCTTATAGAATATGATCGCCAAGTTCCTAAGAGACCAATTGTTCGATCACTACCACAAAACATTATGGAAGAGACCAAGTCTTCGATCTCCAAAGCTGAGATCAACTTCCATATGAACAAAATGTGTCAACCATGTTATGAACAAAAGCGGCCATCGGAACATCTTAGATCAACTTGTGGACTTGCTACTTTCTTCCATTTGTCCCTGCAAAAGAACTCATATGTTTGAGCCATCTTAGAAAATGAGAATTTGAGAGGGGCCATGGTCCCAAAGATCTAAAAAGCAGATGTACCGCAAACATGTTACAAAAGATAACCTTATTAGAACAAATATCGACCAGAGTCAGGCTTGCACCTAGTATATCATATGACTTGCTATAAAATGCACTCATTGATAACACAATCAAATCTATTCTAAGACATCAGAAATAATGTTCTTATTGTAGTTTTAGATATTTGCATTCAAAGTTCCTCAACCAGCAAATAATTAGATATGCACTTGTAAATATGCATGTACTAGCGATCATATATGTAGACTCTAGCAGGAAGTGCACCTGCACATGCATGTTGTTTTCCTCGTTAACAGGTGCACTCTAGTTAGGCATCTAGGAGCTACATCGAGTAATACATATATTACTAGATGTCTACTATGAGTAATTGTTGGGACAATCTGCACACAACTTCCAATAAAAATCATGCCTACCATTTACTACATGCTCTCAGTTCGTCCATAGTCCATTTAAGACAACATGGCCTAAATCCATCTATAGGAGAAGTTCAAAGCATATGCATATTTAAAACTTGGGCGCAATTAGCTACTGAAGTACTGCTATAAAACTTTGTACTGGAAATTGGAAATGAACTCATGACACAATCAAGGAAATACCTTTTGGTAATCGAGTCACCATATATAGTGTGCTATTACTATTGTAAGTAGGACATTATTTTCTTCCTCAATAAAAGATGCAACTAACAGTGTCTTTGTGTCCTATAACTAATGCACAGCTTTTTTTCATGATTTGTTTCTAGCTTGCTGCTCCACTGGGGCAACCGGACGAGGGTGAGGCCCCTTTTTCATGTTGTTTAACTCTCGCTATTGTCTTGTCTCTTCCACCAAAAAGATGTTGCGTAGTTGTGTGTCATGCAATAAGAGGAATATTTGACGAGGACGGCAAAAAGATTATGTTTCGTCGCACTCCCACAGGCCCTTCTGCTTACATGGACATGCATGATTCTGCCGAGAATATACAACATAATAAGTAAGAAAAAGTCATTAACAAAACCTTCAGTTTAACACTGCTTAGTAATCCCGTCTGTCACTAGTGTAGGTTCTCCCCCGGCTCTGATATATTTACAGTGCGGTTTGTTGATAGCTGGATGGCCTAATTTTTGTGGTTTATTTGAGATATTTTATGAGCAAATATATGAGAAATCAACTTTGTTAATTTTTCCCTTGGTCACAATGTCTTGGCCATCTTGACTAACATTATTATCTAGATGGAGTATAATTGTTTATACTAGTTTTTTATACTTTATGACTAGTTTGTATAAACAAGAGATTTGTTAATGTACATTGTGTGATACTTAGAAAATTAACACTACAAGAGTGTTGCCAAAATATTATGTTATGTTGGTTTCATCACAATTCAAACTTCAATCATTTCAAATGTGCTTATGGTAAAGTGAAATCAATATATGTCAATGTATAGTTTATGTTGAGAAATTTCTCCTTCATGAAAGCATTAGGTTGATTGAATCCTTTTGGTTCAATTTTTTTGAAGATACCATTAGACTAACCTTGGACGCTTTCCCCTCTCCCGCTACAGTAGAGGCGAATTTCTGAACCCGCTCAGCAGATCCACCTCACCGCCGGCGAAGCGCCGGTTCCACCTTCCTCCGCCGGCCGCTCCGGCGGCGGGAGGATGGGGGAACCTCGTTTCTCGGTGTGCATATAGCGTAGGCTCTGTTAGGTTCCTAGCCGGCGGCGTCCTGGAGATGGAGGCGCGGTCGGAGTTGGTTTTGCAGGTGGCGCTCGGCATCTTCGGCGGTGGAGCTCGGTGTAGCTTCACGGCTGATCACCTCCTTCCTCGCGCTCGCGGTCCCCGGTGGCCGCCGTGTGCTTTATCCCCACACTGGAGCTCGACGCGGCGGCTCCAGATCGAGATCTTGAAGCGACTGGTGTTCAAGCAAGGCAACGTTGCGGTCGGAGGAGCAGTGAAAGGATCGATATAGTTGACTAGAGGAGGGGGGGTGAATAGGCAACTAACAATTTTTAGCTTTTCTTTACCAATTTAAACTTTGCATCAAAGTAGGTTGTCTAGATATGCAACTAGGTGAGCAACCTATATGATGCAACAACAATAAGCACACATGCAAGCAAGAGATAAAGCACAAATAAGCTTGCACAAGTAAAGGCACGAGATAACCAAGAGTGGAGCCGGTGAAGACGAGGATGTGTTACCGAAGTTCCTTCCCTTTGAGAGAAAGTAGGTCTCCGTTGGAGCGGCGTGGAGGCACAATGCTCCCCAAGAAGCCACTAGGGCCACCGTATTCTCCTCACGCCCTCACACAATGCGAGATGCCGTGATTCCACTATTGGTGCCCTTGGAGGCGGCGACCGAACCTTTACAGACAAGGTTGGGGCAATCTCCACAACTTAATTGGAGGCTCCCAACGATACCACGAAGCTTCACCACAATGGACTATGGCTCCGCGGTGACCTCAACCGTCTAGGGTGCTCAAACACCCAAGAGTAACAAGATCCACAAGGGATTAGTGGGGGGATTCAAATTTCTCTTGGTGGAAGTGTAGATCGGGGCCTCCTCAACCAATCCCTAGAGAATCAACAAGTTTGATTGGCTAGGGAAGGAGATCGGGCGAAAATGGAGCGTGGAGCAACAATGGAGCTTGGAGGTGGAAGAGGTGGTCAACTAGAGGAGGAAGACACCCCTTATATAGTGGAAGAACAAATCCAACCGTTATCCACCAACTCAGCCTGCGCAGCGCGGTACTACCGCACCTGAGGCGCGGTACTACCGCAGGGCCTCGCGGTACTACCGCCCATGCAGCAGAGACCAGGACAGCCAAAAATGCACTAAAGTAGAGGGCGGTAGTACTGCTGGCGCTGTACTACCGCTCCCCCTTGCGGTACTACCGCAAGGCAGGGGCTGTCCAGGGATGGGAAGGCACGGATATAAAAATTACATCTGTGGCTACTTCCGCAGAGTTGGAGTCGATGCAAAAAACCCGACGCGGTAGTACCGTAATCCAGCAGCGGTACTACCGCGCGAGGCGCGGATGTAAAAAATTACATCCGCCCCTTACTGCCGCGTACTTGCGGAACTAAGTCAGCGACCACGGTACTACCGCTTACTAGAAGCGGTACTACCGTGGGTCCTTGCGGTACTACCGCGCCAGCGGGCGGTACTACCGCAAGGTCCTGCGGTACTACCGCTCTAAGGAGCAGTACTACCGCACGCCCTAGTTCGGCAAGCAAGAGCAATATTTGCATAGACAAGGAAAACATAGGATGCTCCAAAGGCTAGAGGAAGGAGGTGCAAAGGAAGATGTGTACGTGATGAATCCACCCAACCTTTCCAACGCGGACCCCCTCTTAATAGTACGGCTTCCCTACGACTCAATACCACCGAAAAGAAACGAAGAGAAACGCCGTCTTCTATAGCCTTCGAGGGGAACCAAATCATCTTGTGCCTAGTCAATATATCTGAAATATTCGATGCACCTGATTAGTCCGCAAAAGCATTGTCATCAATCACCAAAATCAACTATGGGATAAAAATGCCTTTACAATCTTCCCCTTTTTGGTGGATTGATGACAACACGGGATTTGCACGAGACTAAAACGCAAAGAGCAAGAGCAAACCCCAAGTCTCTAAAATATAGACGGGCTCCCCCTAGATGTGTGCTATCTCGATGAGTGCTTTGGACTGCACGACACACATACTAGGATCAACACTCCCCCTATATTTTATAGACATGGCAAATCTTGCAATAAGGCTAAAACTAAGCAAGATAGATAGGAGCAAAGTGTAATAAGCACAATATAGAATAAGCTCACTACGGTACGATAGAGTGCATATGTCTTACACCATATGATCGAAGGTCTCACAAGGACAAACCAAAGCAAACCAAAGCAAACGAAATAAACGAAGTTCAACTGACCCAAACACGACACAACTCGCAAATCCTACACTCTCTCCCCCTTTGGCATCGAGACGCCAAAAAGGCAGAGAGAACACCTACAGCAATAGTGGTGGCTCAAGCGGAGTAGTCACTTGCACGCTCCCCGTCAGACTCTACAGCTGGGATGGACTCCTCCTCAGACTCGGTCCACCGATAACCCTGCTTGTGCATCCATTCTGCCCTCTGGGGTGATGTTCACCTCTGACCCGCTAGATAAGTTCTCGCCAAAGGTCCTGAAAATCCGCTTGTCGCGGCGGCGAGTCTCCTTGGAAGCCACATGGGTCTGGTACTGCCCCTTTGCCTGCATACAGAACAACATCTTCATCTTGTTCTTCAGTCGCTTAGCCCAAGAAGGCTCAGAGGTGGGAGAGATGTAACCCTCAGAGATGTCCTCGTCTGCTGCCTCCTCCTCATCCTCATCTGCATCCACGTCCATGGCAGCCGCAGCATCAACACGAGAGGTAGTGTTGGCCCACTGAGGCTTGATACGAAGGTTGATGGGCTCATGCCGGATCCAACCAGGGGCCTCAAACTCATCCTGAGGGTAGACCCGCTCCCAAGTAGCCGAGATCAACTGAAACAAATAAGGTCCATAGATGGGGACCTTGCGGTTGTAGACCGCAAACCGAAGATCATGCCACATGATATGTGAGACATCAAGTGGTAGTGTCTGAGAGTTGCGAGCATCTTCACACAGGAGCATCATATCCACCAGATAGGCATGCACCTTGTCCTTGTCCCCAATGCGTGGGAAGAGAGTGTTGCGGAAGATCCGGTGCATGATGTCAAGAAAGGAGTTGAGTACCCAAGATGACTTGCCATTAGAGAGCCTCTTCTCCACATAGTAGGGCATAAGCTTGTTCTTGTTGGCAGACTCGGGATTGGCATGAGGGCGAACACCTTGGGGTGTGGCGAGCCCCTCATCCGGAACCCCAAGCAAAGTCATGAAATCCTTCCAAGTAGCAGACAGCTGCCGACCATTGGTCATCCAAGTCATGGTCCTTTCCTCATTGGGATGAAAATGCACTGAGGCAAAGAACTGAGCAAGGATCTCAGGATCATAGTCTTTGTGGAATGAGATGATATGCTCAATGCCAAATTGCTCCACTAGGTCTAAAGCCTCACCAAAGTATTCCCGGTGCGCCTCTTTTCACATGTGATGCATGTTGATCCACTTCACCTCCACATAGGTGTTTTGCTTGGCCTTGATGACATCCAGATAAATGAGATTCTGCTGCTTGGTCCAGAATAGCTCATTCCCTCGAAAGTTGGCATGAGGGTTTCCATATGGATTGATCTTCCTCCGAGAGATGAACTCAGCAAGCGTTATCTCATCCATACCCTGGGCGGGTTCCTTCTCTTTGGTGGCGGTGGTCTTGGTTCTGCGTTGGGGGGCATTGGAGCCCTCTGCTGCCTCTGTGTTGCGCATACACTTGGATCCCGTGTCACGGCTTGGATTGGAGCGGCGAGCCGGAGCACCTGAGCCACCACCTAAAACACACACCACAAAACAAACACGCACGAAACGCGAGAATGATCAATGCAAAGACCACAGCAAGGCAGGTGAAACAAGTAGACATGGCACGTGAGAAGTGCCACAAGAGGGATTTGAGACAACGGTAGTATCGTGTGTTGCGCCACGTGCGGTAGTACAGCTCTAAGGAGCGATAGTACCGTAGATACGGTAGTACCACACCAGCAGGGCGGTAGTACCGGACGTGCGGTAGTAACGCACCTGAAGAGCGGTAGTACCGCACGGTGCAGATCTGAAACAACCATGGAGATTTGAGCACAACCGTGTCAACACGCGGTACTACGGTCGATCAAATCCATCACGGGACAACTATAGCAAGTACCATCACTACACAAAACTACCCTCCTACAACCTACTCTTGCATAGATTTGGCCTAAAATCTCAAGAACAACTTGCATCTCCCCAAAACCTAATAACAACAAGACGAACAAGAAAAAGGGAGGGATTGGGGAGAAACCTTGTTCCATGGCAAGAGGGAGTGGTGGGGAACGATCCCACCGGTCGGAATCCAAGGAGAGCGGCCGGAGACGGAGATCCGGCGAGGACCTCCGGCGCCGTTCTTGAGCGAGCGAGAGAGAGAGAGAGACGGAGTGGGGAGAGAGACGAATGGCTATGGGGGAGTTAGAACTCCCCCTGCCCGTGTTTAACCCCCACGCGCCCTCGACCGCACGGTAGTACCGCATATCATGGCGGTACTATCGCCCCGGGCGGAAGTATCGCACCGTGACTTTAGTACCGCTCCCCAGGCGGCAGTAGAAAATTACTGCCGCGCTGGGTGCGGAAGTACCGTGTGCTCCTTACGCGGTAGTACCGCACGTCATTGCGGTAGTACCGCCCGGGCGGAAGTACCGCACCGAGGCCGTAGTACCGCTCTCCCAGGCGGCAGTAAAAAATTACTGCCGCACTGGGTGCGGAAGTACCGCGCGCCCCCCCTGTGGTAGTACCGTGGCAGGCCGCGGTAGTACCGTGAGCTCAAGAAAAGATAGTTTCAACCAAAAGAGAGGACACCGAAGCACGGAACCTTCAAGCGAGAGACCACACCAAAGAGCTAACACACTGGACACCACAAGCACAAGCTCGGCACGAAGGAAGAGAGGCAAGAGACAACACAGACCAAAAACGAGACACAAACTCTCCAAGGAGAGGGCGGTGGCCGGAGCCACCTATGTTTGAGTCAATTGGTATGGCACCGCGAAGAATTATCCATGGGCCCATGACCAAAACTCGTCTTTGAAGCACAAGTACCATAAAAAATGGCTAATGTGAAAGAGTTGATCACTTTATCCATAATGGGGGGAGGGAGAGTTCATTGAGAGAACAACACTCCCCTTATGTCCATGCCTACACCTAGATTAGACAACAAGTTGAGTGTGGTGGGGTGTGCAAGGGTTCAAGCAACATTGCTCGAATCAATGATATTTAGCTCATGCCTTTTCTCGCGAAATCTTGCTTCATCCAAAGGCTTCGTGAAAATATCTGCAAGGCTATCATGGATGTTGATGTAGTTGAGCTCGATATCCCCTCGCCTAATGTGATCTCGGATGAAGTGATACCGAATCTCAATATGCTTCGTCTTGAAGTGTTGCACGGGGTTGAGAGAAATCTTGATGGCACTTTCATTATCACACCAAAGAGGCACTTTGTCACAAATGACACCGTAATCCTTTAAAGTTTGCCTCATCCATAAGAGTTGTCCATAACAACTGCCGGCCGCCACATACTCCGCTTCGGTGGACGAGAGAGACACACAACTTTTCTTTTTAGAAGACCAACTTACCAAAGAGCAACCAAGGAATTGGCACCCTCCGGAAGTGGACTTCCTATCCACTTTGTCTCCCGCCCAATCGGAGTCCGAATACCCTACAAGCTTGAAGTTTGCTCCTCTTGGGTACCATAAGCCAAAGTTTGGGGTATGAGCCAAATATCAAAAGATTCGCTTGACCGCCACAAAGTGGCTTTCCTTAGGTGCGGCTTGAAACCGTGCACAAATTCCCACACTCAACATGATATCCGGTCTATATGCACAGAGGTAAAGCAAGGAACCAATCATGGAGCGATATACCTTTTGATCCACCGCTTTACCATTGGGATCGATGTCAAGTTGGCACTTGGTGGGCATTGGAGTGGAAACCGGCTTGACATGACTTAGCTTGAATCTCTTGAGCATGTCTTGAGTGTATTTGGCTTGGTTGATGAAGGTTCCTTCTCTTCTTTGCTTTACTTCGAAACCGAGAAAGAACTTCAACTCTCCCATGGAAGACATCTTGAACTTTGAGGTCATGAGAGCGGCAAATTCCTCATTGAAAGCTTTGTTAGGGGAACCAAAGATAATGTCATCAACATATAGTTGGCACACAAACAACTCCCCTTTGACCTTCTTAGTAAAAAGAGTGGGATCGATTAGCCCAACTTCAAACCCACGATCTTGTAACAACTCGGTAAGGTGGTCATACCACGCACGTGGGGCTTGTTTAAGACCATAGAGTGCCTTATCGAGTTGATACACATAATCGGGAAAGTAGGGATCCTCGAACCCGGGGGGTTGTTTGACATAAACCAACTCATTAATAGGACCATTAAGAAAAGCACTCTTCATGTCCATTTGTTGCAACTTAAAGTTGTGATGAGAAGCATAAGCAATCAACAAACGAATAGATTCAAGGCGAGCAACGGGAGCAAAGGTTTCACCGTAGTCGATACCCTCGACTTGGGAGTAGCCTTGTGCCACCAATCGTGCCTTGTTGCGGATGATGGTCCCATGAGCATCTTGCTTGTTCTTGAATATCCACTTGGTTCCAATGACATTGTGGTTCCCCGTTGGCCTTGGCACTAATCTCCACACCTTGTTGTACTCGAAGTTGTTGAGTTCTTCATGCATGGCATTAAGCCAATCCGGATCTTCGAGTGCTTCATATACCTTTTGGGGTTCAACACAAGAGACAAACGCGTGATGTTCACAATAGTTTGCCAATTGTCTATGAGTGCTTACCCCCTTTTGAATGCTTCCAAGCACATTCTTCATGAGATGACCCTTGGTGGATAGCTTGGATGCAATCTTGGCGGCACGACGCTCTAATTCCTCCTCGGTGGTGAGTTGAGGAGCGGTCACTTGATCATCTTGAGAGCCGTCTTGAGCTTGTTCTTGATCTTGAACTTGCTCGGAGGAGAGAACTTGACCTTGGGCATCACTTGGTGTGTCACCACCGTCTTGAGCATGATCTTGCCCTTGGTCTTGTTCATGAGGTTGAGGGCCTTCACTTTGTTCTTCGGAAGCGTGTGGGCCTTGGGTTGGTGATGGCTCCACTTGAGTGGAGCATTGTCCTTCTCCTTCGGCCGCAAGGGGTTCCTCAATGGGTAGGATAAAACCAACACCCATTCTTCTTATGGCTTGAGGAGGAATTTCATCACCTACATCACAAGTGCCACTTTGCTCCACTTGGGAGCCGTTATTCTCATCAAACTCCACGTTACACGTCTCCTCAATAAGTCCCGTGGATTTATTGAGGACACGGTAAGCATGAGAGTTTGTAGCATAACCAACAAATATGCCCTCATAAGCTCTAGCTTCAAATTTAGACAACCGAACACCTTTCTTGAGAATGAAACACTTACACCCGAACACCCAAAAGTACTTGAGGTTGGGCTTGTTACCGGTGAGTATCTCATATGGAGTCTTGTTCAAGCCCTTGCGGAGGTAGAGCCGATTGGATGCATGACACGCGGTGTTGATGGCTTCGGCCCAAAAGTTGTATGGAGACTTGAACTCCGCCATCATGGTCCTTGCCGCATCCATCAACGTCCGGTTCTTCCTCTCCGCAACACCGTTCATTGAGGGGTGTAAGGTGTGGAATATTGATGCTTGATCCCCTCATCACTAAGAAACTCAGCCAAGGTGTAGTTCTTGAACTCGGTGCCGTTGTCACTTCTTATTGTCAAGATCTTTGCATTGTGTTGACGTTGGGCTTCATTTGCAAAGTCAATGACGGTTTGTTGGGTCTCGCTCTTCCTCTTGAAGAAATACACCCAAGTGTATCTTGAATAGTCATCCACAATCACCAAGCAATACTTCCTACCCCCAAGACTATCAAAGGATGGAGGCCCAAAGAGATCCAAGTGAAGGAGCTCCAAAGGCCTCTTCGAGTAAATGATAGTCGTGGGAGGGTGAGCCTTCTCATGAGCTTTCCTTCGATACAAGCGCTGCAAGCACGATCTTTAGAAAAACTAACATTCGTTAGTCCACGGACATGGTCCCCCTTGAGAAGACTTTGCAAAGATCTCATATTGACATGGGCTAAACGGCGATGCCAAAGCCATCCCACGTCAACTTTAGCCATTAGGCATGGCGCGGTCTTAGTGGGTCGCTCCGAAAAGTTAATCACATAGAGACCGTTCTCGACATGCCCAATAAAGGCTACTTTAAGAGTCTTGCTCCACAAGAGGGCCACGGTATCAATATCAAAGAAAGTGGCAAAGCCCATGATTGCAAGTTGACAAACGAAAAGTAAATTGTATGCAAGGGACTCAACAAGCATGACCTTCTCGATCATGAGATCATGAGAAATGACAACTTTGCCGAGTCCCAATACCTTAGAAGACGAGGCATCACCCCACTCGACATTGGTGGGCATTGATGGAATCTTGTGCACGTCCACCACCAAGTCCTTGCTTCCGGTCATATGATTTGTAGCTCCACTATCGAGCAACCATGATCCCCCACCGGAAGCAAACACCTACAAGAGATCAATGCTTGGTTTTAGGTACCCATTTTGTAATGGGTCCTTTGATGTTAGTAACAAGGGTCTTAGGAACCCAAATAGACCATTCAATATACTCATGAGGAGAACCAACAAATTTGGCATAAACATGCCCATCACTAACACGACATAACACATAAGAAGGATTAAAGCCGCCGGCTTTGTTGGAAGAGGTGGCATTGCCCTTCTTGACAACGCCACCCTTCGCATTGTTCTTCTTCTCCTTGGAAGCACCCTCTCCCTCCTTCACAAGAGTTTGCTTGAGAGGAGGAGGTTGTTTGGTCTTGTCATTCTTCTTCTTGTTCTTGGGTTTGGGTTCGAACCCAATCCCCTCCTTGGCCACAACTTCCTTTTGATTGCTCAAAAGGTCGTTGAGGTTCTTCTCACCTTGTATGCATGACACAAGGCCTTTCTCAAGTTGCTCCTTCAACTTAGCATTTTCCTCAACAAGATGCACATGCTCATAACAAGGGTTAGTAGCATTTGCATTATCAATTAACACCATATGAGGAAAGGTGGCTTTCTCCTTGGTTAGCTTCACTTGGAGTTGATCATGAGACTCCTTGAGGCTAGCATGAACACCCTTCAAGACTTTTTGAGCCTTGTCGAGAATGTCAAACTCCTCTTTGAGTCTAGCAAGATCAACCCCAAGCTTTGCCTTCTCGGAGTTTAGCACACGAGAAACAACAAGAGCATGATCAAGATCTTTCTTTAACTTAGCATGATCATCGTTGTGTGACTCCTCAAGAGCCAAACGAAGACCACGCTCTTCGTCAAGAGCATTGGAAAGATCCGAAATCTCATCGGCATAGTCACGACTATGCCCCTCCATCTTAGAGATGGTATCTTCGTGAGCCTCGATCATGTCATTGGCTTCACCAAGTTGTTCCAAGAGAGCAACAAAGTGCTTCTTGGATTTACCCTTGAGTTTACCCATAAAGGTCTCAAACTCATTCTCCTCCACATTTGTCCCCTCATGTTCATCAATGCCATCCGAAGAAGGATGATTAATGATGGTAGTTTTGATGTTGGGGGTTACCTTGTTGGTGGCTTTAGCCATGAGGCACTTGGCGGTGACGTTCTCATTGGGTGAGTCGAAGAGAGACATCCGTGGAGTCATCGCAATGGAAACGAAGGCCATGGCAACCGACTCACCATCTTCATCATCGTCATCATCCTCATTGTACTCTTCTTGTACCACCAATGCCTTGGGATGAGTCTTCTTTATGAAGTTGCTCTTGTTGGGGAACGACTTGGCCTTGTCCTTTCGGATGAGCTTGCCACCATTGTCTTCCCTCTTCTCGTAAGGGCACTCCGCAACAAACTGGCCCACATTGCCACAATTGAAGCAAGTCCCCACTCGTTGCTTGCCCTTTGCGCCACTTGAATTGTTCTTGTTGAAGTTGGGCCTTGAGTTCTTCTTGCTCCAAAATTGCCTTGAAGCAAGCGCCATGTGTTCATGATAGGCATACTTCGTATCTTCGAGGTTGCTCTCCTCTTCTTCCTCTTCATCATATTCCTCCATACTAACCTTGGCCTTTAGAGCAAGGTTGGGCTTCTTTACTCTTTGAGAGCGAAGAACCGCATTGTCGGCGGTCTTGTCCAAGATGCTGATAGCTACGAACTCATCCAACACTTCACTTGAGGACAAGGTGTGGAAGTCCGGCCTTTGACGAATGACGGAGGACATGGCTTTGTGGTAGGGCATCATTGCCTTGAGGAATTTGCGCTTGATCCAATTGTCATCCGTGTCCTTACTTCCATGTTCTCGGAGAGAGACCGCGAGTTTAGTTACTCTCCGATAAAGTTCACGAGGTCCTTCATCTTCTTTCATTGCAAACTCATCGGCTTCATCTTGCACCACTTCATAGTTGGAGCGTTGAATGCTTGTGCTTCCCCGATAGAGGGAAACCACTTGGTGCCAAGCATCTTTGGCCACGGTGTAGGGCCGGAGATGAGGAAGATCTTCGGGTGGGATTGCTTCTTGGATGATGAAGAGATCATTCTCATTGAATTGATCATCCACGGCTTCTCTAGGAGTGAGGTTCCTTCGGTCATGCGGATAGAAACCTTCTTCAATGATTCTCCAAAGATTAGTGTTCACATGATTTAAATGACGCTTAAAACGATAGACCCAAGAATCAAATTCTACATTCTTCTCAATCTTAGGGGCCGGTCCGGCATGATTCAAATGAGTGGAAGGAAGCGGTCCACCATAGACAAGTGGAGGTTCCACATGGGCAAAGATGCCGGTGCCATTTTTACCACTAGAAGAAGGAGTTTTCTCGCTAGTAGCTTCCCCCTTGTCGGAGGTAGCATCCGTCACCTTGTTAGCGGGATCACCCACTTTCAACGGTGCGGTGGAAAGTTTAAGCCCTTCTAAGAATTTATTAAACATGCTTTCGATCTCGGTCGTCATGGAGGTTTTCAATGTGTCCAATGCCACATTGAATTCCTCACGAGAGACCGCGGTTCCCCCATCTCCTGTAGACGAGACCGGATTCACACCGGAGTGCTCCTCCACACCGTCTACGACGTCAACCATACTCTTTGGATGGTAAAGTCCTTAATAAAGAGACGAGGCTCTGATACCAATTGAAAGGATCGATATAGTTGACTAGAGGGGGGGTGAATAGGCAACTAACAATTTTTAGCTTTTCTTTACCAATTTAAACTTTGAATCAAAGTAGGTTGTCTAGATATGCAACTAGGTGAGCAACCTATATGATGCAACAACAATAAGCACACATGCAAGCAAGAGATAAAGCACAAATAAGCTTGCACAAGTAAACGAGATAACCAAGAGTGGAGCCGGTGAAGACGAGGATGTGTTACCGAAGTTCCTTCCCTTTGAGAGGAAGTACGTCTCCGTTGGAGCGGTGTGAAGGCACAATGCTCCCCAAGAAGCCACTAGGGCCACCGTATTCTCCTCACGCCCTCACACGATGCAAGATGCCGTGATTCCACTATTGGTGCCCTTGGAGGCGGTGACCAAACCTTTACAAACAAGGTTGGGGCAATCTCCACAACTTAATTGGAGGCTCCCAACGATACCACGAAGCTTCACCACAATGGACTATGGCTCCGCGGTGACCTCAACCGTCTAGGGTGCTCAAACACCCAAGAGTAACAAGATCCACAAGGGATTAGTGGGGGGATTCAAATTTCTCTTGGTGAAAGTGTAGATCGGGGCCTCCTCAACCAATCCCTAGAGAATCAACAAGTTTGATTGGCGAGGGAAGGAGATCGGGCGAAAATGGAGCGTGGAGCAACAATGGAGCTTGGAGGTGGATGAGGTGGTCAACTAGAGGAGGAAGACACCCCTTATATAGTGGAAGAACAAATCCAACCGTTATCCACCAACTCAGCCTGCGCAGCGCAGTACTACCGCACCTGAGGCGCGATACTACCGCAGGGGCACGCGGTACTACCGTACCTGAGGCGCGGTACTACCGCAGGGGCACGCGGTACTACCGCAGGGTCCCGCGGTACTACCGCCCATGCAGCAGAGACCAGGACAACCAAAAATGCACTAAAGCAGAGGGCGGTAGTACTGCTGGCGTGGTACTACCGCTCCCCCTTGCGGTACTACCGCAAGGCAGGGGCTGTCCAGGGATGGGAAGGCACGGATATAAAAATTACATCCGTGGCTACTTCCGCAGAGTTGGAGTCGATGCAAAAACCCGACGGGGTAGTACCGTAAGCCAGCAGCGGTACTACCGCGCGAGGCGCGGATGTAAAAAATTACATCCGCCCCTTACTGCCGCGTACTTGCGGAACTAAGTCAGCGACCACGGTACTACCGCTTACTAGAAGAGGTACTACCGTGGGTCCTTGCGGTACTACCGCGCCAGCGGGCGGTACTACCGCTCTAAGGAGCAGTACTACTGTGCGCCCTAGTTTGGCAAGCAAGAGCAATATTTGCATAGATAAGGAAAACATAGGATGCTCCAAAGGCTAGAGGAAAGGAGGTGCAAAGGAATATGTGTACGTGATGAATCCACCCAACCTTTCCAACGTGGACCCCCTCTTAATAGTACGACTTCCCTACGACTCAATACCACCGAAAAGAAACGAAGAGAAACGTCGTCTTCTATAGCCTTCGAGGGGAACCAAATCATCTTGTGCCTAGTCAATATATCTGAAATATTCGATGCACATGATTAGTCCATAAAAGCATTGTCATCAATCACCAAAACCAACTAAGGGATAAAAATGCCCTTACAAGGAGGATGGAGGCTCTCCGGAGTTCGAGGACCGATGACTTCCCGTCCGCCAGGGGACATCTTCTGATCCAAGGCTCGTGTGAAGATGCGGCGGTGGCGCGCCATCGGAACATGCTGTTCCTCGTCGGCGGTTTCGCTTTACAGGGGGACTTGGTTGTAATTTGTATCTTTGTGGAGGTCCGTTCTGTAAAACCCTTGCTTTAATATATCAGTGGTTTCCCGCAAAAAAAATAATTCGACTATTATATTATATTGGTTGGGTCTTTGTCTCCTTTTACTATTGTATACCTTATAGAGAGTTCGAGAGCGTACATATATTCAAAATATCTTGATATGAGTTTCAAGAGTTATGATTGTCTATCTTACGTGTACGCAAATAGAAAGTCCTAGACTCCTAGAAGCTATAGTACATTTACATATGTGGTTTGGATTGCTTGTTATGTGGTCGTATTTTGCATAGTACAAGAGGACACCCCGCTCATTGCGGCAGATATTTACAGAAACTAAAAGCTTCAAGCCACATGAATAAACAATTGCTTGACATGCATTCAATCCTTTGTCGTAGATGTTTAGAAACTTTAATGTACAAAGATGCAATATTCTTTATCCCAGATGATGGAGTACAATTCTATTTGTTATTTTTTAGGTGGACCAAACAACCGTGATATTTTTAAATAGAAACTATCTACATTCATCATACCATGCATATCAACAGTCGAAAGGGACTTATTAGAAAACAAAAATCCCGTAGTAGTGCGAGCGAAGAGAAAAGCGTATGGACTGGAGGTGGCTTGCATGCATGCAATTAATTGCAAAGCTAATTGGCATGGTGTGAAAATTGTGGTCAGATGGCATAACTGCATATGCTCTAAAATAAGTTGAGGGTAGCTATTTAGATACAGAAGATAATGTGTGCTTCTGCTTTTGTGGTTTCCTGCATGATCTAACACCGCATAGATGTAGACATGCAATACATGAAAGGCCTTTGCGTCTCCCTCTTCAGAAACCTAGCCACCACACCTTCACTCACTCCTTGTCGGCGAGGCACAAGCCCATGCATCCTCTACCCACCGCTCTAGCGTTGGGAGTGGGTGGAGACCCAAAGTTTTAGTTAGATTTGCGAGGATCAAGAATAATACTTCGCCGACTCCTAGTCCACCTTGTAGGCAACAGTCTCATTGGGGGTGTAAAGGAGGACGGGGAATCACCTGATTGCCACTCTTCTAGAATAGTAGATCTGGTTGTGTTCATGTTATGCAGGTAATGTTCGAAGGAGTCTTCCGTGGAGTGGACAGTGCTACTTCGTCTCCTGGCCGCTTGCTCTTTTCTTGACCGACGACCATTGGCCAACTTCGGCGCTGTCGGGGACCTTGTATGGTTAGGTCTCCTTGGTTTTTTCCGATGATTTGGGGTGGTCGTCCATCCCTCTTCACCATCTTCTTCTTCGAGGCAACATCTTGCTTTCCAGATCGTTACCGCCAGTGTCTTCTGGCTTCGATTGATGATGTCCCAGATCTTGCATTAACAATGTTTCTGTAGCTCCGATGGTATTTCGCAGGTCCAGAGGCGACATTGATCTTCGCTCACTGTGCACTATCAACGAGTGCAGGAGTAGACATGTTCATGGGCAGCCCAACTCAATGAGCCCAACCCAAAAGCCCGACATCCGATCCAAGCTTGGGCCCGACTTTACTATTCAAAGGGTAGAAAAAACATGAAATGACAAAAAACATTATTTTATCCAAAAATAGGTATAATATATTATTCACGTACCTTGAAAATGAATATATTAATTGGAAAATGGTACTATTCATGTATTTTGGGTCGGGCTCGGGCTTGAGATTTTCACTTTGGTCCTTGGCAAGACCGGCCTGGGGTATGAACATGTTTATGCACAAGGTAGACAACGTCGATTTCTCAGTGACTTATGTGTACTTTGCAATTTCTATAGGATGGCAATGTACTCCCTCCCTTTCTTTTTAGTTTGCATATAAAATTTGGTATAAAATTTTGTAGGAAAAAATATTAACATCTACAATACTAAAGCTATATGATATAAAAATTAATTTCATGATGCATCCAATAATATTGATTTCATATTGTGAATATTGATATTTTTTTTTATAAACTTAGTTAAAGTTGATAAAATTTGACTTTGACCAAATCTTATATGCAGACTAAAAAGAAATGGAGGGAGTAAACGTCAATCGACTTTAATACGTGGCCTTTTGAACTTTTTCTATAAAATAACCCCACATAAATATGCAAATATATTGCCACTGTTCCTTATAAATATTCCGGTGAGTCAAGCCAAACAATTCAAAAAAATATTATTCCGGTGTGTCAAGCCATCGCGTGCCCAGCCATTGCTTTTTGCTTGCGCTGTATCTATGGATGCATTTTCTCCGTGACTTAGTTTCTGACTTTCCCTTTCGTCCCATTTACCTCTGTCTATGGTCTGATCTCTTAACTGGGAAAACACCAAAAAAGATGTTGCGTAGGTGTTGTGCCATGCAATGCGTCGAGCAAAGCTTCTGTTTCATTTGACAACCGCTTCCCTCGCGTCGCATCGCACTCGTGCCGGCCCTCCTGCTTTACCTCAACCGGCCTAACTCAGCCGGAAAGCCACAGCCTAATTAAGTCGTTAACGAAAGATTTGGTTTAACACTGTGCAGTGGTTCAGTCCCGTCGCTGGAGCAGGTTCTCCCTTGGCTCAGATTATTTTACAGTGCACCAGACTTCCAGATATGGACCGATGCTTCTGTGCATTCTACTCTACTCCCAGACTCCGAGAAGCCGTTGCAGTACTTCGGTTCCAGTAATCATGATTCAGGCAGGCTTGGTAATGATAAGCTGCGGCCAAGATCACTCCATGGTTGCCCGCCTTGTGACAGTAGTAGTTTCTTCATTCCCGTTTACCGAAGACAAGCTCGCGAGTGCAGCGATGATGATGAACTCTGCTCCCGTTCAGTGCGGTGATGCGGCAGAACTTGAAGAGTGCATGCTGCCGGGATAATCGATCCAACACTGCCGTGTGCAGATGCAGACTATAGTTATCACCACCGCAGGCATGCAAAGCGACCGAAACTCCAGTGATCTCGACTCATTTGCCGTTTCGGCCTCACCGCTGTGCCTTTGATTCTTGGCAACGGCCGCGGGACACGGTTAACTTGTTGGCCCTGCTCTCGATCGGAGGCATCTCGTGTCACTTTCATCAAGTATTAAGTAGTAGTATTAGTATTAGGGGATCCAGAGGTGCATGAATGAACACTCTCCTGGGGCCTTGGTCCGGAAACTGAATTTTATTCCGTGCTTCGACGGCCGGGAACGATCTAATGAGAGACCGGAGAATCTAGTTTCCCCGAGCCAACAGATTGTGCATAAATCTTGTAGTGCTGGTACAATGTACATACATCGGCCGGACACTTCACAATTGCTCCATGCATGCATGCTTCTCGTGGTTCTTCACTTAAATTCCGGAAGTACAAGGACTCAGCTCCCCTGCACGTACTGCAAGGTGCAGTTGGCTCACTGACAGGTGGGCCAACCTGCTTCTGGGCCCACATGTCAGCGGCCCAACTACTCCTTGCAGTACGTTAGAGGAGCCTCGTCCGAAATACAAAGCCCAAACACGTTCTAAATTTGGCCATCCATATGGTTTGATCCGGCCCCCTCAATGCGTGATGAGCATGCAAGCATGGTAGAACCTATTTTATTTTGTCCGTGTGCACTAAAAAAACTGCAAGGTTCACATAGAGAAAAATGGAATTGCTAAATGCACACTAAAAAAAGAGTAAAAAAAAAGATACAACTACACCTCGAAAAGACAATTTCCCAAATATTTTTGTAGACTAAAATGTCCGCATGGTTCCCAGTTCATGTTCATTATAAGCTTCGTATCAGTATCAGTGAGAGCTTTAAAAGTAGACTCCACATGTGTATGTTTCAATAAACTGGAGTAATACGTGCCTTCCCCTCCTTTCCCCACCTTGTTGCCCCCAACTTTGCCGGACTGGAGTCACCTCCACCATCACAGGCAGTGGCATAGCCAGGCCCCAGGCAACAGGGGCCTTGGCCTGGGCCGTGGAATTAGTTTTCTTTGTTCACTGTAGATAGAATGTTACTGTTTTGTACTATAGCCCTGAATTCGGCCCTGGGCATGGAGCTAGCCTAGCTACGCCACTGATCACAGGGTTCGAGTCGTAACACGCCGTCGGGCTAGAGTCATCACCGCCACCATGCTAACGTACCAAATCTCTTTTCGCTGCCCTCTATGACCCTATCAAGGACTGAAGGCCTATACATACTTTCTTGATCTATACCCTACAGCTTTGGTGTTCAGTTCGGGACCGGCTACTGGTCAATCGCCTGACTTTAGGAAAGGGGTCAGTCGATTCCTAACCAATCGACTGAACCAAAATTATGGTCAGCCAATTTCAGTTTTATAGCACACCTTAAGTCTTTTTGCATACAAAACCAACAGAAGCTCACAAGACCTAATGGGCCCAATGCAAAACAATGGCCCATTGATAAACAAAAACAAAATAGAGAAAAACAAAAAAAATGCAGACAACTTACAAAAAAATGCACATTTGTACGATATGCAAAAATAAGCATATAGGAGTGGAATTTATGCAAAAAAGAAATTTTGTAAGAAGGAATGCATTATTTATTTTATATTTGCAATCTCACACATGTATATTTAGTTTTATAGATGCATAAAGTACATATCTGCATATGTATATATAAAAAATGTATTATTACGATGAAAAATAAGCATACACTAGTGATATTTCCGCGAAAAATAGTGTTTTCTAAAAAGTAATGGATTAGTGACATCGGTGTTACCTTTACAAAATAAAAGAAAATGAGAACTAAAACAAAATCAGAAATAATAAATTAGTGGCATTGACATTTGATCCATGGTGTCTTTACTTCTCCGGATCAAAGTAATGAATATCGGTATTACCATTTAAGAAGAAAGAAAACTAAAAATTAATGACAAAATTTGTACACGGTTTGAATAGAAATTGCGCTTTTTTACAATATGCAAGAATAAGCACAAATAGTGAAATTTCACAAAAAAAATTCCTAAGTAGGAATGAATTAGAGCTATTGGTATTACCCTTAAAGAATAAATAAAATAAAATAGAAACTTATACAAATTTAAAATAGTGAAGTTTTCTCAGAAACAATGAATAACTGCCATTGGTTTACTGTTAACTGAAAATAATAAGATAAATAATGAAATATTTTTTAAACAATTTGCACAGAAGTTGCGCATTTTTAGTGTACATATAATTATGAATTTTTGCACATATTATATAGTATTTTTTTGTTTATAGTTACACTCAGCCAAAAATCCACAAAAAACAAAAATAACCAATAAAGGAAAGAAAGAGGGAAAAAGAAAAACCCATAGAGAAATAAAAAATGAAGCAAAAATACCCTAAAATAGGAAAGAAAATGATATAAAAAACTAAAACTAAATAATGACAAAATTTGCACACAATCTACAAATAAATTGCGCTTTGTTATAATAAGCAAGAATAAACACATAATAGTGCACTTTTTTGCAAAAAGAAAATTTTCTAAAGAAAGAATGAATTGGTGGTATTGGTATTTGATCCATGGTGTCCCTACTTCTTCGGATCAAAATAATGAATTAGTGGTATGGGTATTACCGTTTAAGAAGAAAGAAAAGTAAAAAACAATAATGACAAAATTTGCACATGGTTTGAATAGAAATTGTGTTTTTCTCTAATATGCAAGAATATGCACAAATAGTGAAATTTCACAAAAAAATAAAGAATCCGAAGTAGGAATGGATTAGAGGTATTGGTATTACCCTTAAAGAATAAAGAAAACGAAATAAAAACTTCAACAAAATTAAATAGTGAAGTTTTCTAAGAAACAATGAATTCGAGTCATTGGTTTCCCATTGAGACGAAAGGAACTGAAAATAATAAAACAAATAATGAATTATTTTGCAAACAATTTGCATAGAAGTTGTGCATTTTTGAAATTTTCAGGAATAAGAATATAATAGTGTAATTTTTACAAAAAAGAAGTTTCCTAAGAAGAAATGAATTTGCGGCGTTGGTATTATCATTAAAGAATGAAGGAAAAACATAATACTAAAAAAATGAAATTCCAAAGTTTTCAAGAAAGGATGAATTAGTGGCTTACGCATTACTCTTAAAGAAGAAGAAAATAAAATAGAAACTGAAACAAAATCAAAATAATAAGTTTTTTAAGAAAGAATAAATTAGTGTCATTAGTTTTACCTTTGAAAAAACAAAAACAAATTAATTAATTAAAATAAGGAAAATGAATTAGTAGCATTTTTATTACCCATTAAAAGAATAATATTTTTTTTTTGCAAAACTTCCACACAACTTCGCTCTTAAATTACACTTTTTTAGTACGCTAACAATAATCATATAGTAATGTAACTCTCGTGCATATTGCAAATTATTTAAGTGTGTACATTACATTCACCCAACATCCCAAAAATATATAAAAAATAAAACTAAAACTAACTAACAAAGAGAAACAAAAAAACAAAAGTAAAAGCACATAAAAAAACAAAGGGAAAGAGAGGAGGTCTGGATCACACAGTTGATGGGTGTCGGCCCAGAAGGAAATCGACTGACCCAAATAAGGGGTCAGTCAAAAAAAGAAAGAAGCCCACAAAACAAACAACACAGGCCAGAAAAAAAACGCAGCACGAATCTCAAAGAAAAATCAATGGCCACAAAATTGACTGTCCCAAAAGTGAAATTTCAGCTGACTGAAATGTAGCTAAAATGGTTCAGTTCTTGTAGTTTAGAACCCCTAAAATTACCAGACGGTTCGTCCATTCGAGTGAAGCAACATCCAAATGAATAACTCTCTACCCTCCCCATCCACAACTTGCAAGAGTCAAGACCGTATGTGGTTTGGTCCATTAGCCCATGGGACGCTAGGGAGAACACATGTACTCGGTACGCCAGAAGGGAAAGGCGGCCACCGGTTGGACAATGATGTGGAAGTTGGACCATAAACCCGGCCTTTCACAATTCAATAGAAGAGCGAGGCAATCCAAATGAGCATTGCATGTGTCTACGTGGTCTCTATAAATTCCTTCCACAGATCTTCAATATCCAAATTTTAGTAAGGTGGTGTCGCCTTCCCAGGGCGGTTCGGGCGGCATCTCCATCTCTGCCACTACCGCCTCTCTCCTCCAAGTTTCCCTCTCCGCTGCCGGCCAGAGCCCTCGGGAAAAGCCTTAGGTGGATGTTAGCTGTGGTACACCGCAATCTCCTCAGCTGTTTCTCTTAGGTGGCTTTTGGGTGCGTCCAAAACCCTAGCCCTCATCTCCGATGCACCGCCACTGGGCACCCCTCCTCTCCTTCGACCCGCCCAGGTGGTCGCCAACCTGTAGATCAATGAACGTGGCTAGGAGGTCTCGCACCTGTTTTACTCCGCCTTTCGTGTAGGGCCGCCAACCGAGGAGCCTGACCCTGTCAGATCCAAGGCGGGGTGGGGGTCACCAACCTAGATATGGGTGACTACCACCAGGGAGGTTGCGGCCATCTCGTCTCTGCTCTAGAGTTGGGGCTCCCTCGCCGGTGCCTCCCGTTCAGGCTCAGGTCCAATTGTGGAGCTCATGTCCCTTTTGGTCTCGGCGAGGAAACATCTTTGTGTAGGCTTGGATCATGAGAAGTTTCTTTGACCTGGGCGGAGTGGTTTCGTCGGTCTCCTATATTTTACACGCGATCTCGCGATTGACATCCTCGGTTCGCGTTGTATGTTAGCAGGATCGGCGCTCCATGCCCCGTGGCGAGAGGGCAGGTGGCCCTTTCCCGCGACCATGTGGCAAGGACTTCGGGACAAGGTGCGGTGGCTCCCCTAGGGGACACAAAGTCGCTCGGGTTGGTCTTCGCAGATGCACTC
This sequence comes from Triticum aestivum, assembly GCF_018294505.1. Taxonomy (NCBI): domain Eukaryota; kingdom Viridiplantae; phylum Streptophyta; class Magnoliopsida; order Poales; family Poaceae; genus Triticum; species Triticum aestivum. The sequence goes on from NC_057796.1 coordinate 484,802,796, forward strand.
CTATGCCTATGCTCGGCGGCAAATCGGTGGTGCACATTTGTCCTCTCCCTGGGCACTGCTTCGCGCTGCTTTCTTTGTTGTTTGCTTCTTTTCTTTGATCTGTTTTGTAAGAGAATTTTTTTAACACCTTGTATCGTTGGGGCCGTGTGTGGCAAACCTTGTATTGAAGTGTGAAGTATAATTTGCGCATATGTTCTCATGGAAAAGAACAATAACTCAAACTACACTAAGAACAGCGTGCATTTTCAATGTGTTCAACCCATAGAGAATAAGTGTGTACAAATGACTTTTGTGTTGAGTATATATATTTGGTGAATGTAATAAAAATGAAAAAGAACATAGAGAGGCTGACTGGTTGTATTCATGGATCCACGTCAAAAAAAAGCAACAAGTTGAATCGCAAAAACGAACATCCTCGTGATACATCCATGGATCCATGTGCGTGTCATGAATCCGCCGGCTCGCTAGCTCGACGGAGGGCTACCTACACCACTCGTTGCAGTTGTCGGCCTTGCAGTGCTGGTAGCAGCTGCCCCACTGCAAGAGGTTGTTGACGAGGCACTTGACCCGACACGTCGACTCGCAGACCTGGCAGTCGATGGCGCTCAACTCCTTCGTCGTCCCGGCGCTCCTGCTGCCGCCGCGGGTGCCATTGCCACGGCCGTCGGCATCCGCCTCGATCGTGGCGGCCTCCTCAGGCGCAGGTAGCGCCTGCCCAGCCACAGGCGTCGACCGCCCGTCGGCCAACAGGAGGAGGATCAACAGCACGCACGTCGCTCTCGTCGTATTCACGGCGGCGGCCGGGGATGGCGCCATGGATCGGTCTTCTCGTGTGAGGGTTTGTGTGTACGTACGTCCGGTCTGTGCAGTGTGACTACGACGACGATGTGTGGTGGCGCGCGCGAAGAGAGGGTGTAGTGCGCGGGCGATTTTGTACCTTGTGATTCCTGGACCTGGTGCTTTGTGCGTGATGGCAACGGCCGCGGACCTGTGTTGGTGGAAGGTGGTTGAGTCACACGTATCATGGCATGATTGATACTGGTGAAGAACAAACAAATGATATCCCACGTCCCAATTACAAGTTACAATTTGTACATACATTCCCTGAATAAAATTAAAAAGCAACTCAAACCACAGTGAGAATGTGTGCATTTTTATGGGTTTACCCAATAGGTGCTTGTTTGGTTTACATGATAGAATAAGAAAAGAATTGGAATGCCATGATCACTTCAATCGTTCAGATATCTTCATGAGGTCTTACCTGATGCTAAGAACCCAATCCTTAGGAATCTAGTATCTCCATGCCTATGAAACGGATGCTAAATATAGGGGAAAACACCGTTGGTCAAAATTCCGTCGGAATCCTCTAAATCTGATGAGCCACGGTCGGTACTGGAACATCCACAATATTTTGGTTCGACCGCTGGGCTGGGGATCTTCCTCGCTGCCAGGTTCCCAGACCTCTTCTCCATTGCGGTCGAACCTAGGATCTTCGTCGAGTCGGCCCTTATTGACTTAGGGCGTCTCGCGTTCCGGCGGCCATTTGGGCACCGGAGGTTACCGCTTGGCACGAGCTCCTTGATGCCGTGGCTCTCCATGAGCCGGACCTGGCGCAGCCCACGACGACCGTCTGTCCTGGCGTCTTGAGCCCTCTGGCCGCTTCTCCACGAAGTCCCTATACCGAGCCATTGCTCCCTCTCCTGGACCGGTTGTCCTCGAGTCTATATGGTCCATCCGCGTGCCCCTCAAAATTAGAATCTTCATGTGGCAATGGATCCGTGGCCGGCTCCCCTCTGGCGTGGAGGTGGTGAAGTGCCAGGGTCCGGGTGATGGTATCTGCCCCCTATGTGGGACGGATGAAACCTCGAATCACATCTTCTTCTCGTGCGTGTCCGCCCAGTTTCTATGGGGCTGCCTCCGAGAGGCCATCGGTGGCAACTGATGTAACACTAACTTCCCAGATCTCCTCTCCGAGGTTCAGGCCTCCCCCTTGACAGGCCGCCACATTAGGTGGCTGCTCATTGGGGTGCTTGCGTGGACGCTTTGGACCGTGTGAAATAAGCTTGTCATTCAACGGGTCCCTCTTCGACGTGCTACTGATGTTGTGTTCAAAATGTGTGGTTACTTGCAGCTCCGGCGGCCGCTTAGCCGTCATCAGGACCGAGACGCCATCACCACCATCATCGCCGACCTTCGCTCGATGGCTATTCGCTTGGCGCCGCCGCCCCCTCCTCCACCACCCGAGCGGAATTAGTCCCTTTGCTGCTGCTGCGGTTGACCCGCTTTCTTTTTCTCTTTTCAGGGCTTGTTGAGCTGTGCCCTCAGCAGAACCTTGTGTACTTTATGTTGTGCGACTTTGTGTGTGTGTGTGGGTGAACCTTGTTGTACCGTTTGGCTGTGGTGGTTTGCTTTATCTATAAAGCGGGGCGAAAGCCTTTTTCGGTAAATCTGATGAGCCTTAGAGATAAGTATATACAATTACTACTCCCTCCCATAATGTAAGAACATCTTTAAAGCTAAAACAGTTTGAAAGATGTTCTTACACTATGTGACGGAGGAAGTAGCTTTACTGTTCGAGTATATATTTTGTGAACACAAAAAAGCAAAAAAGAAACAAAAAAACACAGAGCATCTGATTTGTTGGTTTCGAGGAAAACAGTTTTGCATTGCAGAAATTGAATTTCCTTGTTCTACAATTTCTCTTGCATGTAGGATATAGCACTGCACAGTTCAGTATAAAAGTAGTAACATTCTTTCGAGTGCAGCGATTCGGTGCCCAGGCTCATCTGCACCCGGCTAAAAAACAAATCACAAAAAGTACTAAAAAATTCAAAAAATTCCATTTTTTCCCATGGTAGAAAATATATTGTGTGAGGTTCCATCCAAATTTTAGCTCATTTGGGCAACTGAGGAGCTCTCAACAAAAATAACAAATCGGGTCAAAACAGTACATGAACAGTAAACTATTTTACAGACCCCGAATTTGTCTTTTTTGCCGTGAGTTGCTCAGCTGTCCAAATGATTTGAAAATTGGGGCGGACCTCACGCATCAAATTTTCTACCATGGGAAAAAATTGGAATTTTATGAATTTTTCTAGTATTTGTTTTGATTTTTTTTATTAAACACGGGTGCAGATGAGCCTGGGCTCAGAAAAGGATTTTCGCATTCTTGTTTCTTTTAGAACGAAGATGCAAGGAAACATTCATGGTCCTACTTGTAAATGATATTGTGCTCAATGTCTTAGAGTGTGCGTGAATTCATAGGGATGATTCATAGTAACGAGTGTATGTGCATGTGTTTGTGAGCATCAACGTTTGTATTGTGTGCACTTAGCTCGAGTTTATAAGTAAATGAAATTAAAGTAGCAGCGTCATCTTTATATATAGGCGTTGAAGCCAAAATTTTAGCAGTGGCAGGACACAAGGACATCTTTTTTTCTTTTATCAAGAGAGACACAAGGACATCTATAGTAATGTAGCCCCCGGCTGTACTTGGGATCCATTCACGGCTCCATGCTTGTGACATGCATCGGCCGGCTCGTTAGTTCGACGGAGGGCTACCTACACCAGTCGTTGCAGTTGTCGGCCTTGCAGCGCTGGTAGCAAGTGCCCCACTGGAAGAGGTTGTTGATGAGGCACTTGACCCGGCACGTCGACTCGCAGATCTGGCAGTCGATGGTGCTCAGCACCTTCCTCGCGGCGTTCCCGCTGCCGGCGCCGCGGGTGCCATTGCCGCGGCCGTCGGTATCCGCTTCGATCGTCGCGGCCACCTCTGGAGCCGGTGGCGCCTGCCCATCCACGGACTGTGGCCGCACATCGGCCGACAGGAGTAGGAGAAGCAGCAGCACGCACACCGCCCTCGTCTTCACGACGGCGGCTCGGCATGGCGCCATGGATCGGTTGGTTCGTGCAAGGATTTGTGCGTACGGGTGTGTGTGTTCTGTTGAACTCTGACTTCTACGACGATGTGTGGTGTCGGGCGTTAGATGCGGGAATTTGTACCGTGCGGTTCCTGGTGTTTTGTGCGTGATGGCAGTGGGCGTGGACCTGTGTTTGGTGCATGGTGGTTGAGTCACGCGTTCCATGGTTTAGTAGCAATGCATGCGTAGCGAGGCCTACCTTATTTGGTTTATTGTTTTAGATAACAAGCACTTTTATTGATTCAAAATGTCACATCAAGCGAGCATACATTCAGTTTCTATATGATTAAGATGCACACGGCCAACACCACACACGATCCACATCAAAACGTTGCAAATTGATAAATTCAAAAATACCAAAGTGAATACCCAAGACGAATCATGCAGGATACAAAGAGGTTGAACCGAAGTTGAAGTGTTACAAGAGATAAGGTAGCGCTGTTGCGCGAGGAGAGGCATTCACACCAAGTCCAAAGTGTAAAATCATCAACAATATTTTGAACGGTCAGGTGAGG
>NC_057796.1:484807704-484841765 GCF_018294505.1 Triticum aestivum
GAGACTCATTGCGTTAAATTTTTGTTACATGAGTCCCAAATCTTTCAAAGAATGGCAAGTAGGACGCTGCCCCGGTCATTGCCAAATGGCCAAGGACCAAGGACCAAGGGCACGCGCTGTTATGGCCCATGTACTTCTGAAAAATATTTGCCTTGGTGTTGAGCCTGTCGCGGAAGAGTAGCCAAGCTAAAACCTTCAGTTTTACAGTAGCTTTTGAGGACCAGATGTAATCAGCATCATGGTCAATGGCGTCTTCAACCATGAGCTGCGAGTAAGCCTCTTTGGAGGAGAAGTCGAGCCCATGGTTGGGGAAATCTCCGGTTCGATTGGTTCTCGAAACTTAAATCCTGCAACAATGAAAGCAACACCTCCAACTCTGCTGTACCAACATGGGTTAGGTGATTTTACAGGTTAGCAAGTAAACTATTCTATAAAACATGTGATACTAAGGCCGGTTGGTTTTGGAGTGGGAAAATTAGGTTTGGGATTCTACGGCCAGGGGATGGCGGGTGAGCCAGGTATCAGTTCAGAAGAATGAATGGAGGCCATTACCGATGAGACAAAGGAGATTTTTCTGTAGCCTAGGCGGGTGAACGCTCGTGAATTTTATGAGCAAGTAATAATGGTTGCTTGATTGGGGGAGGTGTAGTGGGTGTTGTGAAGTAAACCAGTGGACCCAAGGTCTACCATGTGAAGAATGTAGTTTGAAGACAAATTTCATAAGAAGAGTTGTTCTGAACATGCAAGATTTTCAATGCGTAAACCACCAAAAAAAATTAGGTTTGCAAACATATTTCTAGGCAATAAGGCACTTGGCACCACATGGCGTCTCCCATCTCTCCTCTCCTCTCCCTCCCATCCTCCACCTGCTCCACCAACAATCATGGCGATCTCTAATCTGATTCAAGATGGAAGGACTCTTGCATTGGGACTTTGCCCCTGGCTTAGCCCTGGCGGATCAGGTGAGAAGAAAGTTCGGTTCCACGGTGCATTTCTCCCCCTCTCGAGACCCCAAGGAGTTCTTTCTTGTGGTTACGTTTTCATCGGCCTCCTTCCCACAATCTGTGGGTCTTGCTCTCCAATGTTGCATTGGGGGTTTTAGCGCGGGCTTCAAAGTGCATAAGATTAATCCCCGAGCTTTTCGTTTCTCGGTGGCCAACAACAAGGTGGGACATTTCATCTACGGCCTTAAGGACCGCATTTCGCCAGATTTCATTTGCCACTTTCATCTGTTCAATGGCCGTTTCAATCGTATCCCCTCGCCTACTTTGAGTTGGCATGCAGATGAAGTTCTACCGGAGTTAACTACCAGACATCCTTTGGCTATTAAATCAAATTTGGGGTTTCTGAAATCGGGTTCTTCGGTATTTGCCTCTTCTATGATCGAGCTAAGCAAATTTGCTTTGAAGCCTATTGATCATATGGTTTTTTCCAATTCTCATGCTCATGAGGCTTCGTCATCCTCTGCTCCAGAACAAAATCATGGAATTCAAATTCAATTTGGCTCTTTTTTGGCAACGGACAAATTGCCCCCGGTTATTGCGGAATCATCTTCATTATCCTTAATGGAGAAATATGCCCGTCAAGCGCAATTGGAGGATGAAAGAGATACAGAGTTTCTCCGTTTGGGCAGCTTTAGTTGCCCCATTAATAGGTCCTATCCTCACCCGCCACAGTGTTTTCTCAAATCGGCCTTCAAATATGCCCCAGCCCATTCTCATTGGCCGCCTTGTCTATCGGCCCATTATAAGATGGATTGGGCCCAGGCTGGATATACCGAGGAAGATATTGATCTGATTGACAAAAATTGGGCAGTTTTGTGTTCACGTTGCCTACAATGGGGGCACCAGAAGATCCATTGCCCGCCTCGGGTGATTTGTATTCACTGCTCCACTCCTGATCACAAGGCAAGAAATTGCCTGGCCCGGATTCCTATAGCGCATCTCGGACCAAATAAGGCAGCGAACCCGCCCATTATCAATTCCTCCAGCTTTCCTTCGGCCGTTGTGTTGCACCAAAGGAAACCCAAAAATAAATCTAACGTTCGGTGTGCAGCTTGTGGGCACTATGGCCACGTGGCACAATCCTGTAGACGGAAGCGGTGGCTCGAGCGATGGAAATGGATTCCTAAAACTCCCTCTAATACCAAAAATACCCCGCACGCTTCCTCTTCTGCTCGGTTTCCTCAATCGTCACCGCCCCGCGCCTGCCATTCGCCACCTCTGTCACACCCGCTACCCAAGACGCTCTCCCTCTGCTCCTCCGCCATGGCGAACTATCCCCTCAACCCTGTGCCGTTCCTGCCGCCGGGCTTCGCCGTCGAACCGGGGCGGACCATTCGTGTCGTCTGCAGCGGGATGGTGGTTGGCCCCATTCCGCCGCTCAACCACGACTATCTGGCCATTGCGGAGACCAGTGAGTACCCGCTGCATCGCCGTGCTTCTATCCGTCAGGCAATCCAAGGTCTGCTCCACGAGGCTCAGCTTTTCACCACTGAAGTAAGAGACCACCCCTTTGGAATCGGAATTTTTGGATTTGTGGACTCCTTCATCCGTGATACTGCTATTGCCACGCCATTAGAACTTGAGGATGAAGATCTGCTTATCACTTTCGTACCCCACCATGAAGCGCTCAATCGCCGTACCACCACTTTTGGACCTGAGATTTGGTTGATGTACTTTGGATTTCCTTACGATTACCAAACTGATTATTACATCAACAAGTCCCTTGGCAGTTTTGGTGCTCTGGTCTCTTGGTACAATCCCCGCCAAGATCGCCATTTCATGCTGATTAAGGCAAGAGTTCTGAACATGCGTCTTGTGCCCAAAAGTTTTGTTGTTTGGCAGCTTGGCGGTGCGAGAGATTGCTGGACTGTCCAGATTATGATCCTCAGGAGCAATGATTGGAATGGGCTCCTTCCTGAGGTGCTGCCGGCCGGCGAGGAACCACCGCCACCTGACGGGAACCCACATCCTCAGTCTGGCCCCCATCTGACGGTGGAGCAACTGTACCAGCAACAGGTGCACAACTGGCTAGTGCAGAACGCAGCCCCCCCCCAATGGCGCACCGAATGGACCAGCAGCTCAGAACAATCAAGATAATGGAGGATGGGGAGAATGGCCAGTGCCTCCAGCACCACCATTGCCTCAACTGCCGCCTTTTCTCATGAACTTTCAGGCTTGGCTCGCGGCTCAGGGCCTGCAAGTGCAGGATGGCATTGTACCTGACAACAATGTCACGGACAATGCGCTGCAAGCTTGGCACGACTCGATCACGAGCTCTGATGACTCTGACTCAGTGCATTCGGTGGATATGATTGTGCTCAACGCACCGGATGTTTCTCAGACTCACGATGATGTGCTCATAGTTTCTGTTGAAGTCCACAATCAGGGTCTGCGCTTTGGTCTGTCCGCGCAAGGCGATATGCTCATGTCTCTCTTGCTGAATAACCCAGTCCCTTGCCAACAACTTAATATGGCTCTGTTCTCTGCTCTGCGCCCGCTAGTGGCTGCTTTTGGACCATGGGCCTCAGGTCTTGGCTTCAGACAGGAAACTATTCAGGTGGAAATGCAAGTGGCCCTTTCAGGTGGAATCATTCAGTTTTCTCAAGCTCAAGTGGTGACCTCTACTGCTCAGGCAAGTCTGATTGCTGCACACACTCCCCTGACAATGATTTTGCAGTCTGCGGATACTTCACTCCCTACAGAGTCATCTGCACACTTGGAGGAAATCACCAGCTCTGATGATGTGAACCTTACTGTTGCACTCCCACTTTCTGCCCCACTGGAAACTGTTGTGTCTGAACCCATGTTGACAGCTTTGTCCCTGCCTGTTGAGGCTTCTATGACACTGCCTGTTGAGGCTTCTCTGCCCCTACCTGTTGAAGCTCCTCTTCTGCTGCCTGAGGAGGGATCGAGCTCTTTGCCAACCACTGCACAAGCTCTGAAACAGCGCAAAGGTAAGGTGCTTGCCCCGATCGACACCGCTACCCTGCGTCGAAGCAACAGAACCAACAAATATGATGGTTTCCGGGTCACTAATACTTCTCACGCGCGCCCTGCCAAGTCCAAGGTCAAACCTCGTGTTATACCTGCTGCTCTGGAGATCTCTAAAGACGCCAACCCTGCGGCACCTACACCTACGACCTCAAGCAATGATGATGCAGCTCCAGCTTTGCCCCCTCCAACACCCATTGCCACTCTGCAGGCCATTGGTACTGATCTTTGCACCGTACCTGCTGAAGAGCTTACTACTTCGGCTCTGTCTGAAGAGTAGGCGGGTTTTTTACTAGCGTTTCTGCAGTTATCTGAACTTTTATTTCCTCGATGATTTTGTGCGACTGGAATGTACTTTGCTGGAATGTTCGCGGTCTTAATGCACCTGAGAAACATTTAGCGCTTGGTAATGCGATCCGGAGTAGTGGTTGCGCTGTGATTTGCTTACAGGAGTCCAAAATGCCCTCCTTTGATGCTGCTACCTTAAAATCTTTATGTCCCCGACGTTTTGATCAGTTTGCGTTTATTCCTTCGCATGGCGCTTCCGGTGGCATCATTACGATTTGGATAGCAGCATTTTCATGGGCTGGGTCTTTTTGTCTGAGAATTTTGCGTTAGGAGTAGAGTTCACTTCCACGCAATCTAATCACTGTTGGAAGCTCGTCAATGTATACGGCCCTTGTCAAGGTGAGCCTCGAGTTTCTTTTACCAGCTGGTTATTTGATTTGAATATCCCTAGTTCCGAAGACTGGCTTATTCTTGGCGACTTTAACTACATCCGATCGCCTGACAATCGCAACAAGCCGGGTGGCAGTGTTCAGGATATGTTCACCTTTAATGATTTCATTCGTGAGCAAAACCTTACTGATTTGCCAATCAAGGTAGAGCGTACACTTGGTCCAATATGCAACAACAACCACTTCTTGAACAGCTTGATTGGATTTTCACCACGCTCCACTGGACTCTTTCTTTTCCAAATACAATGGTGAACCCGCTAGGGAAACCCGTCTCTGATCATACTCCTTGCTCTGTGATCATTCATACAACGATCCCAAAAAGTAAACTTTTCAGGTTTGAATCATATTGGATCACTCACCCTGGTTTCATGGAGGTGGTGGAAAAGGCTTGGAACAAACCCATTAAACACAATAAACGTTCCAACCAGGCTGCAAAAATTGGGCAAAAACTCAAGGTTGTGAGATATGCACTCAAACATTGGAGTAAGAAAATCTCCCGCCTCACTGTTGCCAGTGAAAACACTAACAAAGCCCTCCTGGAATTGGATAACATTGAAGATCACCGACATCTTACTACTCCAGAGAGAAACTTCCGCAATATTCTCAAAAAACACCTTCTGAGACTCCTTCAATACCAAAAAGATTACTGGAGGAAACGATGCACCATCAGATGGATTCAGTTTGGAGATGAGAACTCGAAATTTTTTCAGACTGTCGCTACTGAACGTTACAGGAGGAATTGCATTAGTTCTCTTAAAACTGCCGATGGAGCGATTGTGGAGGATCATGTTGGGAAAGAATCTGTACTTTTTGAGGCCTTTAAGTCTAGGATGGGACAAGCTAACCCTTTGCCCATGAAATTCAACTTAGACAATCTGCTCAAGGATGATGAGATCTTCGCCAACCTTGTGGTTCCATTCACACATAAAGAGATTGATGACGTGGTGGCGGCTATACCACCTGACCGTGCCCCCGGCCCTGACGGCTTCAATGGGGCGTTCTTGAAAGCTTGTTGGCCCATCCTCAAAGAGGATTTCTATCTTTTATGTGAGGAGTTTCATTGGGGTGACCTAAATGTGGAGAGCATCAATGCTGGCTATACCACATTGATCCCAAAGACCAACTCGCCTGACACTGTCAATGATTTTTGGCCCATCACTCTCCTGAACTGCTGCCTGAAGCTGATCACTAAAATCCTGGCCAATCGCCTTCAGAACATTATCCTCAAACTGGTGCATCAAAATCAATATGGCTTTCTTCATGGATGATCCATTCACGACTGTTTGGCCTGGGCCTTCGAATACATACACCAATGTCAAGCTTCCAAGAAAGAAATTGTCCTCCTGAAACTAGACTTTGCCAAAGCCTTCGATACCATTGAACATTCTGCAATGCTCCTGATCATGAGAAAAATGGGCTTCCCACCTAAATGGCTCACTTGGATGGAAAGTATCTTCTCTTTCGGCAAGTCTTCAGTGCTCTTGAATGGTGTACCTGGTCGGCAATTTCATTGCAAGTGTGGAGTGCGCCAAGGAGATCCCATGTCTCCCCTCATTTTTGTCATTGCAGTTGATCTCTTGCAGTCGGCCATTAATGAAGCGCTTGATCAAGGTCTGCTCAACCACCCCATCCCTCCAAGAACAATGCCAAGTACCCGGTGATCCAATATGCGGACGATACTATCATTGTCTTGCCTGCGTGTCTTCTCCAAGCGGCCAAGATGAAACAAATTCTTGAAGACTACGCCACCTCCATTGGACTTAAGATCAACTTTCATAAATCCACTCTCGTGCCTATTAACACACCGGCGGGCACATGCAATGATCTGGCCACTATTTTTGGTTGCGCTCAAGCCAACATGCCATTTACTTACCTGGGTTTGCCCTTAGGAACCACTCGCCCTTCGGTTCTTGATATGACACCTTTTGTGTGCAAAGCTGAAAGAAAAATTACTGCGGCCATGTCCCTCATGTCGCATGCTGGAAGATTGGCCTTGCTCAATTCGCTCATTACATCGCTCGCTATCTATCCGATGGGCACCATGCGACTACCGCCAAAAATCCTTGCTCAACTGGACAAAATCCGAAGACATTGCCTCTGGAACAAAAAAACTGCGGATGGTGTTGAGGATATAGACCTTAGAGTTACCCGCCAGGAGGGGCCGGGTTACTCTAATGGTCATTGCCAGAAGCCCGACGCCAAGCTTAAAGACGGTGGGCCGAAGATGGGCTTAAGACCCGGATATGGCTTAAGGCCCGTAGTTACAATCATTATTATGGTAGAACTTGTAGTGTAAGGCAAGAATAGTTAAGAGTCCGAGCCGGACACTCTTATGAGCCGGCCGAGACTCTGAGAGCTGCAGGGCGTCAGCCTTCCTATATAAAGGGACGACCCGGCAGCGGTTTAGGGACAAGAACAATCTCGACGAGAGCCAGGCATAGCAGTTAAGCTCCCTGGTCATCGAAACCCTAATCAATACCACCGCAAACTGGACGTAGGCTTTTACCTTCACCGTAAGGGGCCGAACCAGTATAAACCCTCGTGTTCCTTGTCCCGCTCAACCCCTTCAAGCTTCCTAGTAGCGATGGCTCCACGACTAAGTCCTAGCTCGAGGACATCTGCCGTGACAATTCCACGACAGTTGGCGCCCACCGTGGGGCCAGCACATGGTGGATTTGAGTTCTTGAAGGGCAGCTTCGAAGGGCTCAAGGGATACGCAGTGGGCCAGATGACCAAGAGTCGTCGCGGAAAGCTCTACATCGACGATGCAAACTGGGGCCCCGACGCCGGCTCAATTGAGTACGGGTACCGGGTCCCCTTCGGCGGAATTCATGTCTTCATTGGCAAGATTGGTGAGCCGGATCTCTGCGCCGATCCCATCGAGAAGGCTGAGCGTGCACGACCCGCCCGGGCCCGGCCTGCCTTAAGGCATGCTTTTGTGGGGTGTATCCACGGAGGACTCTCTGATCGATCTGGATCTGGTGATGAGACGGCCGCCGACTCTGACGGCGAGTCGGCCGCGGATGAGTCAAACTCGTTGTATCAACTTCAAGATGGCAGGCTCATGGGTTGTTCCGATGGTGACAGTATTCCGGACCTATTTGAGCCGCCAAGCCGGGTGGGAATCTTTATGGCCGGTGCACAGCCTGTTCAGAACCCCGCTGCTGGAGCGGGAAACCCGGTGCCTTCTCCGGCTCAGGCACTGATGGATCTCACGGACAAGATGACGGCCCTGTTAACCGCCACGGTTGACCCGGCGGATCAAGCTCAGCATGATGCGGAGGTGGCACAGTTAAAATTGGATCTAGTGAAAGCTAAGGAGGACCTTGCAGCGTAAGGGATCAGGATGGCTGCGGAGAGGGCGGCTCTCGATGCCCAAACTCAGTTGATCCAGGCGCAGTCCTTCCAACTCACGATGGATCAGAACGCGTCCAATGAGGTCATGAGAAGGAGGCATCAAAAGACCCAATCTCGGCTCCCGCCGGTTTACGATCCACGCAACCTCTTCAACACGCCAGGTGCAGGGTCTAGTAACCCGCCAGGGGTCATAGCGCCCGGGTCTGGGCCCCCTATTCAGCCACGAGTGATGGGGCCTCCCCAGGTGCCCCCTGCCCCGCCTCAGTATGTGCCAACACCCCCGGGTCATTATAATAACCCGCTGGAGAACATGGTCGCTGCGGCAGCACGGCTGGCGGCTCTCCCAGTTGACGGCGACTCTCCGACGGCTATTGAAACCCGCCGGGTCAGGGAACTCCTTCAGACGGCACTGGCGCAGCAAGAGGCGTACTCCTACAGCCGGGATAGGATCCACTCGACCCCTCGTCCGGGCCGGAGCCCGAGTTACAGCAGGCACATGGTCTCAGCGACCGGCTCAAGTAACGTCCGACGCCATGACCCGCCCCCTGGCCATGGCCTGGCTTATAACGGAGCCTGTCACGCAGCAGACCAAGATAGAGCGCGGCAAGAGGCGGAGCAGGTGCCTCAATTGACGGCTTACCAGACCCCCCCGGCTTATCCGACGACTTCCGTCGACGTGGGTATCCCTACCAGGGCGGGAGGTGTCCCCTGTTTAGTGCCAGCTATCCGCAATGAACGTTTACCCAAGGACTTCAAAGGCCCTAGGAAGGTGCCCAACTACACGGCTGACTTACAACCCGCAGCCTGGATCGAGAGTTATGAGATGGCCATGGAACTACTGGAGGTCAGTGAGGCGGCAATGGCCAAGTACTTCACCATGATGTTGGATGGGACTGCCCGCACTTGGTTAAAAGGGCTACCACCGAATTCCATCGGGTCTTGGGCTGAGCTGAAAGCCCGGTTCATCCAAAACTTCAAGGATACCTGTAGGCAGTCTATGTCAATTGTGGATTTGACTAACTGTAAGCAGCAGGAGGGTGAGTCTACGACACATTGGGTTCGCCGGGTTAAGGAGATCATACACTCGTCAGACAAGATGGATGCCGGCTCAGCAGTTTTAATGCTGGAGCAGAATTGTCGTTTTGTGCCCCTGAAGATGAAACTCGGGCGGCTTAAGCGCGACTGCAGTGATATGGGTACACTAATGGCGGCTCTTGTCAAGTACGCCGATTCCGATGGTACCAAGGATCCCCCTTCAGATGATGAAAGGGCAGGGAAGGGAAAGAAGAATGTCAATGGCAAGGGTCCTCAGCATAACCCGGGGAACCAAGGAGGAGGCAAGCGCAAGGCTGATGGCAGCCTAGAGTTTGTAGCCAACGCCAGCGCACAAGGTAATAACCAGCGACGAAAGGGGAGGCCCCCTCCCCGAGGCGGCGGGTCAGGACCGACACTGGAGCAGCTGTTGAATGAGCCTTGTCCAAGGCATGGATCTAGAGAGAAGCCAGCGACTCATCTATGGAAGGATTGTGCAATCATGAAGGCCTTTAAGAACTACAATGGCCCGGGCGGCGGCTCAGGCGCCGGCGGCTTTCATGGCCCGGGCGGCGGCTCAAATCCTGGTCCTCAGAACGGTCAAGGGGGCTTTCATCAACAGTCCGGCCAGGGTCATCAACAGCAGCAGGGGGGTTATCAGACCAATCCAAAGCAGCTTAGCGGTGGACAATATCATGTGTTTACCACCAGTCTGTGTAAGCGAGATCAGAAGCTTCATAAGAGGGCTGTGAATGCTGTTGAGCCGGCGGTTCCACGCTACTTGCGGTGGTCTGAGCAGCCTATAGTGTGGAGTAGGGAGGATCACCCTCCACGGGTGGATAATCCGGGTCACTTGGCCCTAGTGGTGGCTCCTCAGGTGGGAGGATATAAGTTCACTAAGGTGCTCATGGATGGAGGCAGCAGCATCAACATCCTCTATTATGAGACTTTCCGTCGTATGGGGTTGATTGATAAAAACCTCAGCCAGTCCAACACTATTTTCCACGGTGTGGTACCTGGTAAGTCGGCTTATCCAGTCGGCAAGATTGAATTGGAAGTGGCCTTTGGAGATGAGAACAACTACAGGGTGGAGAAATTGACCTTTGAGGTGGTCAAGATAAGAAGCCCATACCATGCTATATTTGGACGGCCGGCTTACGCCAAGTTCATGGCACGGCCGTGTTATGTGTACTTACAGCTCAAGATGCCAGGTCACAATGGGACCATTACGGTTCACGACAGCTGGAAGGTGGCCTTGGAATGTGAGGAAGGCGATGCAGCTTATGCAGAATCTGTTTGTGCAACAGAGGAGTTGAAGTTTTACAAAGACAATGTTGACCCAACAGATATGACCTCTCTGAAAAAAGCCAACTACGGAAAATGAGCCGGCGATGAAATTTAAGTCGGCTGATGAAACTAAACTTGTTGATTTTGTTCCAGGAGATTCATCTCAGCAGTTTAGCATCAGTGCAAATCTGGATCCAAAATAGGAAGGCGCGCTCATCGAGTTCATCCGTGAGAATAGGGACATCTTCTCATGGAAACCTTCTGACATGCCAGGTGTACCTAGGGAACTCGCTGAGCACACTCTCAATGTTGATCCGAAATTTAAGCCGGTCAGGCAGTTCCTTCGGCGGTTTAATGAAGAGAGGCGGAAAGCTATTGGTGAAGAGGTGGCCCGGCTCTTGGCAGCCGGGTTTATTGTTGAAGTCTTTCACCCAGAGTGGTTAGCTAACCCGGTGCTCGTACTCAAGAAGAATGGCACTTGGCGGATGTGTGTAGACTACATGGACTTGAACAAAGCGTGTCCGGCTGATCCTTTTGCCCTTCCCCGTATTAATCAAATTATTGATGCTACGGCCGGTTGTGCGCATTTAAGTTTCCTGGACGCTTATTCCGGATATCATCAGATTAAGATGGCAGTTAAGGACCAGGAGAAGACGGCGTTCATCACTCCCTTTGGAGCCTTCTGCTATGTGTCCATGCCCTTTGGACTCAAGTGTGCACAGGCGACTTATCAGCGTTGCGTGCAGAACTGCCTTCATAAACAGATTGGGCGCAATGTTCATGCTTATGTGGATGATATTGTGGTTAAGTCCATAAAGGAGGAAACCCTGATAGATGATTTGAGAGAAACCTTTGATAATCTCCGGGTCTACAAGATGATGCTTAACCAGGCCAAGTGTGTCTTTGGTGTTCCTGCAGGCAAACTCTTGGGTTTTTTGGTTTCCGACAGAGGCATTGAAGCTAACCCAGAGAAGATCAAGGCCATCACCTCCCTGGCTAAGCCGGCGTGTATAAATGACGTTCAGCGCTTGGCGGGTCGCATCGCTGCTTTAAGCCGGTTTATAAGCCGTTTGGGTGAGAAGGCCATGCCATTATACCAGTTGATGAAGAAAACTGATAGCTTTGTCTGGAATGATGCAGCTAATACTGCCTTTGAAGATTTGAAGAAACAGCTGGCAGAGCCTCCAGTCCTTGCTGCTCCGGTTGATAAGGAGCCCTTATTATTATATGTGGCGGCGAACACACGAGCCGTCAGTGTGGCTATGGTGGTGGAGCGCAAGGAGGAGGGTAAGGAGCATCCGGTTCAGCGGCCGGTTTATTATGTCAGTGAAGTGCTCATTGAGTCCAAGCAGAGGTATCCGCATTGGCAGAAGCTTGTGTATGGTGTGTTCATGGCGAGCCGGAAACTTAAGCATTATTTTCAGGGTCATCCCATCACTGTGGTCAGTTCTGCCCCTCTTGGTGATATCATTCAAAACAGAGAGGCCACAGGGAGAGTGGCTAAGTGGGCTATAGAGCTTGGACCTCATGGTCTCAAGTACGTGCCACGCACCGCTGTTAAATCTCAGGCCCTGGTGGATTTCATCAATGACTGGACAGAGTCACAAGTGCCCGAGCAGAAGCCGGATAACACATATTGGACTATTCACTTTGATGGGTCCAGGCAGTTGGAGGGCTCGGGGGCTGGAGTCGTGTTGGCTTCCCTTAAAGGTGACAAATTCCATTATGTGCTACAGCTGCTGTTTCCGTGCACTAACAACACGGCTGAGTACGAGGCCTTGCTCCATGGTCTTCGGCTGGCTAAAGAGATGAGCTTAAGCCGGGTAAGGTGCTTCGGTGACTCAGACTTGGTGGCTCAACAAGTATCAGGAAAGTGGGATTCCAAGGACCCTCTCATGGCGGCTTATCGCCGCGAAGTTGATGCCATTGCTGGGCACTTTCAGGGATACCAAGTGGAACACATCGATCGCAGGAAGAATGAGGCGGCTGATGCTTTAAGCCGGCTGGGCTCTCAGCGAAAACCGGTGCCGCCCAACACTTTCCTGGACGTCCTGTATAGCCCTTCTGTTAAGTTGCCTACAGAGGAAGACTTGGCTGTCCCTGACCCGGAGGCACGACTGGTGGCGGCGCTCCATATCATACCGGACTGGACAATGCCCTATCTGGCTTACATGACCCGGGGCGAGTTGCCCGAGGACGAAACTTTGGCCAGGCAAATAACCCGGCGGGCTAAGTCAATGATTGTTATCAATGGTGAGTTGCATCACCGCAGTGTTACGGGAGCGTTTCAGTGTTGTGTTTCCCCTGAGGAAGGTCAAGAGATCTTGCGTGAGATCCATGAAGGGGATTGTGGCCATCACGCCGGCTCAAAGTCTCTTGTGGCCAAGGCTTTTCGTCATGGTTTTTATTGGTTGACAGCTCATGCTGATGCAGAGGACTTGGTCAGTAAGTGTGATGGTTGCCAGAGGTTCTCGCGACGGGCTCATGTACCGGCTCAAGAGCTGAGGATGATCCCAATTACTTGGCCCTTTGCGGTCTGGGGGCTTGATATGGTTGGGCCTTTCAAAAGGTCCAAGGATAAGAAGACCCACCTTTTGGTGGCAGTTGACAAGTTTACCAAGTGGGTTGAAGCGGAGCCAGCTAGCAAGTGCGATGCAGCCACGGCGGTTCAGTTTATGAAAAAGGTGATCTTTCGCTTTGGTTTTCCGCACAGCATTATCATTGACAATGGCACCAATCTCTCCAAAGGCGCCATGGAAGAGTTCTGTCAACGAGAGCATATCCGACTTGACGTTTCCTCAGTGGCTCATCCTCAATCCAATGGTCAAGCTGAGAGAGCTAATCAGGAGATTCTGAAGGGCATCAAGCCCCGGCTTTTGGTCCCTTTGCAACGGACGCCGGGTTGTTGGGTGGAGGAGTTGCCCTCCGTGTTATGGAGCATCAACACTACTCCCAATAGGTCTACAGGTTTTACACCTTTCTTCATGGTTTATGGGGCAGAAGCAGTCCTCCCCAGTGACATCCGTCATGACTCACCTCGAGTGGCGGCTTACGTTGAGGCGGATAATGAACAGGCGCGCCAAGATGCTCTTGACTTGTTGGACGAACAGCGTGATGTGGCAGCAGCCCGTTCAGCGATTTACCAACAAGACCTGCGCCGTTATCATAGCCGCCGGGTTAAATCCCGGGTCTTCCAGGAAGGGGATCTCGTGCTCCGGCTCATCCAAGATCAAACTGATGCGCACAAGCTGTCCCCGCCTTGGGAAGGGCCCTTTGTGGTCAGCAAGAACTTGCACAACGGGTCGTATTACCTCATTGACATTCGGGAGCACAAAGATTCACGTAAGTCGGAGGAAGAGACCCGTCGGCCGTGGAACATAGCTCAGCTTCGGCCTTACTACACTTAAGCCACCGGCTCTCATAATGTACATATTTCTCTCAGCCATGTATATATTATGATAAGCAATAAAGCAGGACCTCTGTCCTTTTTCTCCTCCAAATGTGCACGTGTTTGTTTTCTTTGCAAGACTAACATGATAACTTGAAGGAGGATCCGGCTTATGATCGTATTCGAATCTAGCCGCAGGTAATAAGGTCACTTGGGGGCTTCCTGTTCAAACATGGGTCGTATTCGAACCAAAGAGAACATAGCTGTCGGTACCCATTTGATTGGCAAAGTGCCGAGCTCATTGGGAGGTTTTCTTTGATCATATTTGAATCATAGTTTAACCCCTTTGAGAACTGACGTGGATCGTATTCGAATCAGCGTCATTAAACAATTCTTAAAATCACTTGGGGGCTTCCTGTTCAAACATGGGTCGTATTCGAACCAAAGAGAACATAGCTGTCGGTACCCTCTTGATTGGCATCGCCACACCCACTGGGGGCTATATGATCGTATCCGAATCTTAGCTTAACCCCTTTGGGCCGGGTCTCTGGTTGTATTCAAACCGGAAGCCCCTAAGTTCTTCTGCTTCATTGAAGAGTTCTTCTGATCATTTCAAAGTGTGTACGGCCGGGTCTCGCTTGGCCGGTTTAAATTTTGATTTTCAGTGTTAGTTGAACACAATGGGTGTCATTAAGACAGGTACACCGGAGTTGAGGTACCAACCTTATTACCCGGGTTATCTAAACCGGAAATATGCTTGCAGGCCGCTAAGTGTGTTATCACGGTTATATTAAGGACATGATTAAGGGTCAATCTTTTTTGATTCATATCCGGGTTATATATCTAAAACCTATCATTCTCAGCGCGGTAAGCCGCCTAGAGACTTGCGATTTGTCTTTTTATGCAGGATAGTTCAAGGCAATTATTTGAGACTAAGGAGAATGAATGACCCAGAGAAATATGAAGAGACAACTTCCATAGACTTCAGCATTCAATACGTGCACGATGGCATGGCAAAGATAAAGTGTTGCACCTACTCTATTACAAGACTCATCGAGTCCAAAAGGGTGGAGCATTGTTTGGTAAGCCGGCTGCAGAAGTTAAGACGCTTGCTGGGTGGAAGACTCCGGCTCATCTCTTTCTTCTCCTCCGGTTGTTCCCAAGGTCTGGAAGGTCGACGACTTCCAGTCGATGCCGCTCAGCGCTTTGAATTGGGCTTCCTCGTCAATTAACTCGGCCGGGACAATCTCCGGGGCGAAGGTGTGCTGACGAGCCAGCGGGATTAAACTCAGGGCTTCATAGCGAGGAGTCGGGATCCTCTGATTTTCCGCATTATAACCCGGCTGGTACTAGGTCAGATCCGTATCGTTTCCAATAAGAGTTGCCACCGGGCGCACGATCTTCACGCAGGCGGCGAAGTCTTTTTGGTCGAAAGCCGTGCCGTCTTCCTTCAGACTTGGATAGCCGAGGGCGATGTCTGCCAGGTCTAACTCCGGCAAGAAAGCCTTGGCCCGGCTCAGCGCGGCGATCGCTCCGGATCTTGCAGAGGCCCGTCGCAGTTCTTGGATACGTTGAGGCAGAACGGCGAGCCGGCGAAGAACCTCCGCCAGGTGAGTCGGCACCTCGTTGGATAAGGCCACCACGGCTAAGGCACGCTGTGACCCGGTGTAGAGTTGCTCCACCGGGGTGTACATGGACTTTAGCTTGATTACCACACTCTGATTGAGGTTGGCACTTCTGGAACCTGTTTCATATAATAGGATAAGCCGCCGACAAGGGTGAGTTATGAGGCATCAAAATTTTAAACTGGATGAAAGCCGGCGGATGACTTACCAAAGATTGCAGCAACCATTTGAGACACTTGGCGCTTTAGGCTGGAGAGCTCGGCGGTCTTCTCGGAGAGAGCCTCCTCCGCCTGTTTAGCCCGGTTCACCAATGCGGCCTTTTCTTCGGCCCACGCCTTCCGCTCAGCGTCAAACTCCGTCTTCAGCTTCTCTTGCGCGGCGATGCTGGACACGAACTTGGCATTTGCCTTCCTGGTCTCCATCTCTTGCATCTTCAGCCGGTTCTTGAGATCAGCGAGGTCAGCCTCAAGCTTCTTGCCAGCAGCCTGTATAAATGTCCGGGTTATGGCATGAACAGTTACTATACAAATTTAAAGTCCCAAGTTTTTTCCAAGCAAAGACACTTGGCACTTGGGGGCTAATGCATGTTCAACTTTTCTATTTACCAATTTCCGGTTCATGCGAGTAAGCCGGAAGATAAGTCCCAAGTGTTTTCCAAGCAAAGACACTTGGAACTTGGGGGCTAATGTGTATCGACTGTTCCTATCTACAAATTACCGGTTCATGGAAGCAAGTCGGAATCTAAGTCTACAACATATTCAATCATAAGTCGTCGACTTGGGGGCTAACATGGTAAAGGTAACTATGCAGTAAGTAAGAGGACAGAAGGATAATACCTCAGATTTCTGCTGGATCTGGGTCACCATGGCAACCTCTGCATCCCGGCTCTTGTGCACTTGGCTGACATAGCCGGAGACGAGCTCTCCGATGCTCAGGTTGGCATAGTCAGTTAGATCCAGACTGACCCGGCGGGGCTGCAGTAATTCCCCCTTGGCAGAGCACTTGGCCAGTGCCGTAGGCCTCCCCGGCTCAACAAATTCCGTCAGGGTGATTTCCACGTCCGGGTCATTTGCTGGCTGAGCCGAGCCGGAGGCCTCCGGGTCAGCAGAAGCTTCTACAGGTGCCTTGTCGATTGGAGCGGTGGCTTCGGGGGCGGAGGCAGCTGGCGGTTCTTGAACCGCCACCTCCGGTTCAGGCAAATCCGGCTCTCCGGCCGACTTGGTTTTCTTCGCCCTCTTGGTGAGCTTTGCCTGGGCACTGAAAGAACAACAAAGGTTAGTACAAAAAGTATGAGTAAAGATCAGAACAACATGAGATGATTATCATTACCCGAGCACGGTCTTGAAAGCCGGCAGATTCGACTGCATAGAATCGCCGGAAGAAGGGGAAGTCTCCTGATAATTTGAGTCAGAAGAATGAAGCGGTTGGCGTATAACACCCGCAAAAGGATGAAAAGGGTACAATTTTGCGATCACCTCGGTCCGGCGTTTCCTTGATGCATCAGGTAACCCGGAGGAGAGGTCAGTGTCATTGTTGGTCCGGGTATGCCGCCGGCTCTCATGAACCTGTCGCTTCAAAATAAATTGAGGATCTTGGTAAGCTAAAGGATGGGAAAAGCTTACTTTCCGGGTTACTCTTCGGGTTTTCAGCCTTGGCAAGGGCTCCTAGTCGGAGGAAAGTATTGTTACCTCTTCAACCACCGGGTTACTGGCTCCGGTGTCCTCCTGTTGATAAACATGATTGATAAGGCGGACAGAAATAAACAACAAGTATAACAAGAGCTTACACGTTTAGGAATTACCTCAGACTCGGAGCTGTCACTTAGCTGCAACAGCTCCGAAGCAGTGGGCCTACTTCCCTTCTTACGGGGAGCGGCTTTCTTGGCGGCTTTCTTCGCCTTTCTGGCCTTCTTGGCCGCGTCATGGTCATACTTGACCCGCCAGAACTTGTCGTCAGCCTGAAAAATACAATGATGATTTCTTAAAGATTCAGATGAAGGTTATCTCTGGACAAAGATAAAATGTTTAAATCAGTGGCTTACCACTGGGGCTGGGTTGGTCCTGCAGAAGGGGGCTAACCCGGCCCTCCCGCAGTCTGCCAGGCTCTTGTTCAAGAGAGCCTTGGTCATCTCCTCTGCAACATCTTCCGGAAGATCGTTGCGGCTGTGTCTCTGGGGGTCATCCTTTCGTCCCGTGTACTCGCACATTAAGCCGGGGCGGCGGCTTAATGGGATCACCCGCCAGGAGATCCAGACCCGGACCAGATCGATTTCGTTGAGACCATTGCCCAAAAGAGCCTTGATCTTGTTTATGGTGGGGAGCAGAGGCTGGCGCTCCGCTTGCGTCAGTTTGTCAGACAGTGGGTGTGTTGACTCCAGGCAAGAGGGGCGAAAGCCGGGCAACGGACTTTCATCAGCCGGCGACGTGTCTTGGCAGTAGAACCACGTCAGATTCCAGTCTTTGGGGTGGCTTGGCGGCTCTGCGTATGGGAAAAGGCAGTCCCTTCGCCGCTGGATGGAGATGCCACCTAACTCCAGACTTGGCCCATTGGCGCACTCATTCTGACGGTTCAAGTAAAAAAGCTCTCTGAAGAGCAGCATACTAGGTTCTTCTCCAAGGTAAACCTCGCAGAACACTTGGAAATTGCAGATATTAGACACTGAGTTGGGTCCTATGTCCTGAGGCCGCAGATCGAAGAAATCAGAACGTCTCTGAAAAACTTTGAGCCGGGCGGTGCGAAGCCCCGGCTCATATGATCCGCAAAAATCACTACCTCCCCGTCCTTTGGCTGTGGTCTCTCTTCTGACGGGTCAGGGGCACGGTAGGACATGACGTCCTTCTTGGGCAGATATCCAGACTTGACAAAATCTGCTAGGGTCTCATTGGTGACGTTGGACCTCATCCAGTTGCAAGTGATGGAGGCTTTAGGAGCTTTGGGAGGCATGGTGAAAGTCGGCAGTCTATGATAAAAGGAAAACGTCCGGATTAATTATAAGCCGGAGGAAATCTACAGTTCGATGTCAAAGTGGCGGCTTATGAAGGGGACTAATGGTATACACCTAAGTGCATCGGGTTATTTAAGCCGCCGAGGGATTGAGAGTAAGTTGATTGTCTACGGCCTTATCACAGCTGAGCCGGAAAATTTTATGGCGCATGGTTTTCTTTAAGCCGGAAGGTTCTACGGCGCGTGGTTTCTTTAAACCGAAAACATAAACCGCCGTGATTCAATAATTGCAGTTTTTTTACTAAGTGTGGTAAAACAGGTTTCACACATTGCAGTAACTATTTTGGATCAAAATGGTCGGGCAAAAGAAAAGTTTCTAGACCTAGAAACAGACGCGAGGAAGTTCTTGAGCTCGAACAAGGCTCTTATGCAGTGAAAAGAGGGCTATTTGCATGTGAAATGGGTCTTAAACATCTACCGCGGTGATTCTATACAGAGCTAAGATCAAAAAAAGGGCAGTAAAAACCAAATCTACCAAGGGCCGCAACGAACTACGAAGAACAGAGGATGAACTTCGGAACCCTAATGTGGATCAGCCCAATGGAGTATCAAGGACTTACTGGTGCAGGAGAGATGCGGAGATGGCCACCGTTTGTCTGGACCAAGTCAGGGTGATGCAGCGGCCAAGGTTGATGAAGACCGGGGGCGCAGCGGCGGCGGCGGAGTTCGAGCTCGAGCAGAGGAACAATGGCGCGAGGAGGAAGAAGCGTGGCTGAAGGCCCGTCGGGCCGGCCTATTTATAAGGGCGAGCTCATAAGTGGGCGCGAGAATCAAGGAGACCACGGCATGGTTATCTCCCCACGAAACGCCTCGATTTTCGGGATGACAGGAAAGGTAAAGATCCGTTGCGGATCTGGCGGAGTAAAAAACGGGCTTAATGGAAGATGACGTCACGGCGGAGTATCCGGAGTCCAGAGGATGACGTCACGCCAGGTTATGGCCTTCACACAATTGTAAGCCGGCGGTTTTTCTGTCGAAAGGATTGAAGATTGACATGAGCCGGCTCAAATCAATCTGAGGCCTAATGTTGAGGATATAGACCTTAGAGTCACCCGCCAGGAGGGGCCGGGTTACTCTAATGGTCATTGCCAGAAGCCCGACACCAAGCTTAAAGACGGTGGGCCGAAGATGGGCTTAAGACCCGGATATGGCTTAAGGCCCGTAGTTACAATCATTATTATGGTAGAACTTGTAGTGTAAGGCAAGAATAGTTAAGAGTTCGAGTCGGACACTCTTATGAGCCGGCCGAGACTCTGAGAGCTGTAGGGCGTCAGCCTCCCTATATAAAGGGACGACCCGGCAGCGGTTTAGGGACAAGAACAACCTCGACGAGAGCCAGGCATAGCAGTTAAGCTCCCTGGTCATCGAAACCCTAATCAATACCACCGCAAACTGGACGTAGGCTTTTACCTTCACCGTAAGGGGCCGAACCAGTATAAACCCTCGTGTTCCTTGTCCCGCTCAACCCCTTCAAGCTTCCTAGTAGCGATGGCTCCACGACTAAGTCCTAGCTCGAGGACATCTGCCGTGACAATTCCACGACAGATGGCGTCAAACATAACTCACTAGCTGCCTGGCCCATGGTATGTCGACCTAAATCTAGTGGTGGCCTCGGGGTTCTTGATTTAAAAGTTCAAAATGACGGTTTGCTGCTGAAGTTCCTTCATAAGTTTTTCAACAAAATGGACATCCCTTGGGTGCAGTTGGTTTGGGACACATATTATGTTGACTCGACCCCCATGCTACGGATATATGCGGTTCCTTTTGGTGGCGCAATCTTGTTCTTTTAATGCCAATATACCGCGGGATCACTCATGTCCAAATAAGGCAGGGTACATCTGCGCTCTTTTGGAAGGATAACTGGAATAATGCTATCTACGCTGATAAGTACCCGAGAGCTTTCTTGTACGCCAACAATGAAGATTTGTCGGTCCGTGACTTTTTGACAGCCACCACACTGCATGAAACCTTTCAACTTCCACTCTCCATGCAAGCCCATGAGGAGCTCAAACTGCTGCAACTGGAAGTCACGGCTGTGACTATTGAGGAGCATGACGATGTTTGGTCATACTGCTGGGGGCGACCGTGTTCAAAACTGCCACATACTATCAATTCTTCTTTCGTGATGTGGTCGCTCATATGGCCTTCCGATCGCTTTGGCGCACCAAGTGCACCCCAAAAATCAAGGTCTTTGGTTGGTTCTTGTTATCGGATCGCCTCAATACACGAAACATGCTAAAAAGGAGGCATTACAACATTGGCTCCAACCTCGACTGCTTGCTCTGTGGTCTGCACGTCGAAGAAACAGTGGAACATCTGTTCTTCCACTGCACCTTTAGCAAGGAGTGCTGGCGGCGCTTGAACATCCGCTGGGTTGATGTTGGAAACATGCTGGATCTTGTGGGGCAACTGAAGGCATGGCATCCTCGCAAAATGATCATGGAAATCTTCCTAGTTGCTGCTTGGAGTCTATGGAAGGAGCGCAACAATTACCACTTTAGACATATTGCGCCTTCGGTGGCCTCGTGGTGGGATCGGTTCAAATGTGACTTTAGTAACATCCAATATAGATTGCCTGAGCATAAGAGACATGTGGTCTCTTCTATCTTGCAAAATTTACAATAGGACTCTCCGTAGTTGTACATTGATAGCTCTGACCACCCACCCCCCTTTTGTAATTACCACCATGTAATAGCTCTATAGTTTCTTTAATATATATGCAGTAGAAACCTTTCCTACTGTCTTTACCTTCAAAAAAAGGCACTTGGCACCCATTAAACTCTCTTTAGACATCCAAAAGAAGGCATGTCTAATTGCATCAATCACTTCAAGAACATTTTTATCAATCTGAAAAATAGTCTACCATAAACTCGGAAAACCGGCGTGAGCCTACCCCGAGTAAATAACAAAAAATCACCACGTTTGGGGCTAGGATTGTAGTTTAGTACCACTATTCCCTTTTTGTAAACTACCAATTTTGGGGCATGCTGGTTACAAGTTACACTGATTAGAGGCTTATCACATTTTAACACGTTTGCCGACAGGGCAGACCCACCTGTCATGTATATAGATGATGTGGGGTTGACGACCGTCAGCCCTAGCCGTTAACCCCCGCCCAAATGGTTTACCCGCATGCCTCCTCTCTCCCTCATTTTGATCTCCCCTGTCTTGTCGTTGCTACCACCACCAGTTATCGTTGCCACATTTCTGCCATAGTTTCCTAGGAGAATTGGAGGGGATCGTGTGAAGACCTTAGCTTGTGTGGCAACCACCTGAGTACCACATGTCTAATTCCTAGGGTTAATGTTCTAATTAATTTAGGGTTTCGAAGTCATTGACAATTCTCTCTGATTTGTCATGTATTTTTTACTCGTTAGAGCCCCAACACGATATGGCTCCATTTTTTTAGAACTAGCCGATGGAGAAGGACCTCCACATTGCCATCACCGAGCCATAGCAGCCAAATTTGCAACCTTCGACTAATGGCACACAAGAAAGATGGTTTTGGGAGCATTCCAAGTCAGTGATTTTACATGTAGCTCACTCATTATGTATATTGTTGGCCACTGACTTAAAGAAGATATTATGAATTATGTTGGCCACTGATTATTCTTAAGTCATACTATGTATAGATAGTTGCGCAATGTAGGTAATCCAGGCAATGTAGTATATATGGTAGTGATTTATGTAATCAATTGTGTTAAGCGGATGTTGTTTTTTAAATTTGAAAGAAGGAGCAATTTTTTTATTGTATCCAATGAGTTGATCTAGATTGCCCACATCCATTGAA
The DNA here is from genome assembly GCF_018294505.1 of Triticum aestivum. Classification (NCBI taxonomy): domain Eukaryota; kingdom Viridiplantae; phylum Streptophyta; class Magnoliopsida; order Poales; family Poaceae; genus Triticum; species Triticum aestivum. The sequence goes on from NC_057796.1 coordinate 484,829,919, forward strand.
GGAAGCATTGACCAAACTATGGGACTGAAGGAAATATGCCCTAGAGGCAATAATAAAGGTATTATTTATTTCCTTATATCATGATAAATGTTTATTATTCATGCTAGAATTGTATTAACCGGAAACTTAGTACATGTGTGAATACATTGACAAAAACAGAGTGTCCCTGGTATGCCTCTACTTGACTAGCTTGTTTGTCAAAGATGGTTATGTTTCCTGACCATAGACATGTGTTGTCATTTGATGAACAGGATCACATCATTAGAGAATGATGTGATGGACAAGACCCTTCCGTTAGCTTGGCATATGATCGTTTGGTTTTATTGCTATTGCTTTCTTCATGACTTATACATGTTCCTCTGACTATGAGATTATGCAACTCCCGAATACCGGAGGAACACCTTGTGTGCAATCAAACGTCACAACGTAACTGGGTGATTATAAAGATGCTCTACAGGTGTCTCCAAAGGTGTTTGTTGGGTTGGCATAGATCGAGATTAGGATTTGTCACTCCGTGTATCGGAGAGGTGTCTCTGGGCCCTCTCGGTAATGCACATCACTATAAGCCTTGCAAGCAATGTGACTAATGAGTTAGTTGCGGGATGATGCATTACGAAACGAGTAAAGAGACTTGCCGGTAACGAGATTGAACTAGGTATGGTGATACCGACGATCGAATCTCGGGCAAGTAACATACCGATGACAAAGGGAACAACGTATGTTGTTATGCGGTTTGACCGATAAAGATCTCCGAAGAATATGTAGGAGCCAATATGAGCATCCTGGTTCCGCTATTGGTTATTGATCGGAGATGTGTCTCGGTCATGTCTACATAGTTCTCGAACCCGTAGGGTCCGCACGCTGAACGTTCGATGACGATCGGTATTATGAGTTTATGTGTTTTGATGTACCGAAGGTTGTTCGGAGTCCCGGATGAGATCGCGGACATGACGAGGACTCTCGAAATGGTCGATAGGTAAAGATCGATATATTGGAAGGCTATATTCGGACATCGGAAAGGTTCGGAGTGATTCGGGTATTTTTCGGAGTACCGGAGAGTTACGGGAATTCGCCGGGGGAAGTAGTGGGCCTTAATGGGCCATACGGGAAAGGAGAGAAGGGCCTCAAGGGGTGGCTGCGCGCCCCCCATGGGCTGGTCCGAATCTGACTAGGAGAGGGCGGCGCCCCCCTCCTTCCTTCTCCCCTCTTCCTCCTTCCCTTCCTTCTCCTAGTTGTAATAGGAAAGGGGGGGGGGCGAATTCTACTTCGACCGGGAGTCCAAGTAGGACTCCCCCCCTTGGCGCGCCCCCTCAAGGGTCGGCCTCCTCTTCCTCCCTCCTTTATATACGTGGGCAGGGGGCACCCCAAAGGCACTCCAAGATTGGTCTTAGCCATGTGCGGTGCCCCCCTCCACAGTTACACACCTCGGTCATATGTTGGAGTGCTTAGGCGAAGCCCTGCGCCGGTAACTTCATCATCACCGTCGCTACGCCGTCGTGCTGACGGAACTCTCCCTCGGCCTCAACTGGACAAGAGTACGAGGGACGTCATCGAGCTGAACGTGTGCTGAACACGGAGGTGCCATACGTACGGTGCTAGGATTGGTCGGATCGTGAAGAGGTATGACTACATCAACCGCGTTGATAAAACGCTTCTGCTTTTGGTCTACGAGGGTACGTAGATAACACTCTCCCCTCTTGTTGCTATGCATCACCTAGATAGATCTTGCGTGATCATAGGAACTTTTTTGAAATTACTGCGTTCCCCAACAGTGGCATCCGAACCAGGTCTATGCTTAGATGTTATATGCACGAGTAGAACACAAAGAGTTGTGGGCGATAATAGTCATACTGCTTACCAGCATGTCATACTTTGATTCGGCGGTGTTGTTGGATGAAGCGGCCCGGACCGACATTACGTGTACGCTTACGCGAGACTGGTTCTACCGACGTGCTTTGCACATAGGTGGCTGGCGGGTGTCAGTTTCTCCCACTTTAGTTGAATCGAGTGTGGCTACGCCCGGTCCTTGTTGAAGGTTAAAACAGCACACTTGACGAAAAATCGTTGTGGTTTTGATGCGTAGGTAAGAACGGTTCTTGCTCAGCCCGTAGCAGCCACGTAAAACTTGCAACAACAAAGTAGAGGATGTCTAACTTGTTTTTGTAGGGCATGTTGTGATGTGATATGGTCAAGACATGATGCTAAATTTTATTGTATGAGATGATCATGTTTTGTAATAGAGTTATCGGCAACTGGCAGGAGCCATATGGTTGTCGCTTTATTGTATGCAATGCAATCGCCCTGTAATTGTTTTGACTTTATCACTAAGCGGTAGCGATAGTCGTAGAAGCAATAGTTGGCGAGACGACAATGATGCTACGATGGAGATCAAGGTGTCGCGCCGGTGACGATGGTGATCATGACGGTGCTTTGGAGATAGAGATCAAAGGCACAAGATGATGATGGCCATATCATACCACTTATATTGATTGCATGTGATGTTTATCCTTTATGCATCTTATTTTGCTTAGTTCGGCGGTAGCATTATAAGATGATCTCTCACTAAATTTTAAGGTACAAGTGTTCTCCCTGATTATGCACCGTTGCGAAAGTTCGTCGTGCCGAGACACCACGTGGTGATCGGGTGTTATAAGCTCTACATTCACATACAACGGGTGCAAGCCAGTTTTGCACACGCCGAATATTCGGGTTAAACTTGACGAGCCTAGCATATGCAAATATGGCCTCGGAACACTAAGACCGAAAGGTCGAGCGTGAATCATATAGGTGATATGATCAACATAGTGATGTTCACCATTGAAAACTACTCCATCTCACGTGATGATCGGACATGGTTTAGTTGATTTGGATCACGTAATCACTTAGATGATTAGAGGGATGTTTATCTAAGTGGGAGTTCTTAAGTAATATGATTAATTGAACTTTAATTTATCATGAACTTAGTACCTGATAGTGTTTTGCATGTCTATGTTGTTGTAGATCAATGGCCCGTGCTACTGTTCCTTTGTATTTTTGATATGTTCCTAGAGAAAAATAAGTTGAAAGATGATAGTAGCAATGATGCGGACTTGGTCCGTGATCTGAGGATTATACTCATTGCTGCACAGAAGAATTATGTCCTTGATGCACCGCTAGGTGACAAAACTATTGCAGGAGCAGATGCACACGTTATGAACGTTTGACAAGCTCGGTATGATGACTACTTGATAGTTTAGTGCACCATGCTTTACAGCTTAGAACCGGGACTTCAAAAATGTTTTGAACGCCACGGAGCATATAAGATGTTCCAAGAGTTGAAATTGGTATCTCATACTCATGCCCGTGTCAAGAGGTATGAAATCTCTGACAGTACTTTGCCTACAAGATGGAGGAGAATAGCTCAACGAGTGAGCATGTGCTCACAATGTCTGAGTACTACAATCACTTGAATCAAGTGGGAGTTAATCTTCCCGATAAGATAGTGATTGACAGAGTTCTCTAGTCACTATCACCAAGTTACTAGAACTTCGTGATGAACTATAATATGCAACCGATAATGGAAACGATTCCCAAGCTCTTCGCGATGCTGAAATCGGCGAAGGTAGAAATCAAGAAAAAGCATCAAGTGTTGATGGCTGACAAGACCACTAGTTTCAAGTAAAAGGGCAAGGGAAAGAAAGGTAACTTCAAGAAGAATGGCAAGCAAGTTGCCACTCCCATGAAGAAGCCCAAAGCTAGACACAAGCCTGAAACTGAGTGCTTCTACTGCAAAGGAAATGGTCACTGGAAGTGGAACTGCCCTAGATACTTGGCGGATAAGAAGGATGGCATAGTGAACAAAGGTATATTGCATATACATGTTATTGATGTGTACTTTACTAGTGTTTATAGCAACCCCTCGGTATTTGATACTGGTTCAGTTGTTAAGAGTAGTAACTCCAAACGGGAGTTGCAAAATAAACAGAGACTAGTTAAGGGCGAGGTGATGATGTGTGTTGGAAGTGATTCCAAGGTTGATAAGATCACCATCGCACACTCTCTTTACCTTCGGGATTAGTGTTGAACCTAATATAAATGTTATTTGGTGTTTGCGTTGAGCATGAATATGATTGGATCATATTTATTGCAATACGGTTATTCATTTAAGTCAAAGAATAATTGTTCTTCTATTTACATGAATAAAACCTTCTATGGTCATACACTCAATATAAATGGTTTATTGAATCTCGATCGTAGTGATACACATATTCATAATATTAAAGCCAAAATATGCAAAGTTAATAATGATAGTGCAACTTATTTGTGGCACTGCTATTTAGGTCATATTGGTGTAAATCGCATGAAGAAACTCTATGCTGATGGGCTTTTGGAATCACTTGATGCTTGCGAACCATGCCTCATAGGCAAGATGACTAAGACCCCGTTCTCCGGAACAATGGAGCGAGCAACTGACTTATTGGAAATTGTACATACTGATGTATGCGGTCTGATGAGTGTTGAGGCTCGCGACGGGTATCGTTATTTTCTGACCTTCACAGATGATTTGAGCAGATATGGGTATATCTACTTGATGAAACATAAGTCTGAAACATTTGAAAAGTTCAAAGAATTTCAGAGTGAAGTGGGAAATCATCGTAACAAGAAAATAAAGTTTCTACGATCTGATCGCAGAGACAAATATTTGAGTTACGAGTTTGGTCTTCAATTAAAACAATGTGGAATAGTTTCACAAACTCATGCCACCTGGAACACCACAACATAATGGTGTGTCCGAACGTCATAACCATACCTTATTGGATAAAGTGCAATCTATGATGTCTCTTACCGATTTACCACTATCGTTTTCGGGTTATGCATTAGAGACAACTACATTCATGTTAAATAGGGCACCGTCTAATCAGTTGAGACGACACCGTATGAACTATGGTTTGGCTAGAAACCTAAGCCGTCGTTTCTTAAAGTTTGGGGTTGCGATGCTTATGTGAAAAAGCTTCAACCTGATAAGCTCAAACCCAAATCGGCGAAATGTGTCTTCATAGGATACCCAAGGGAGACTATTGGGTACACCTTCTATCACAGATCCGAAGGCAAATTCGTTGCTTAGAGTATCCTTTCTGGAGAAGGAGTTTCTCTCGAAAGAAGTGAGTGGGAGGAAAGTAGAACTTGATGAGGTAATTGTACCTGCTCCCGAATTGGAAAGAAGTTCATCACAGAAACCAGTTCTAGTGATGTCTACACCAATTAGTGAGGAAGTTAATGATGATGATCATGAAACTTCAAATCAAGTTACTACCGAACCTCGTAGGTCAGCCAGAGTAAGGTCTGCACCAGAGTGGTACGGTAATCCTATTCTGGAGGTCATGTTACTTGACCATGACGAACCTGCGAACTATGAGGAAGCGATGATGAGCCCAGATTCCGCGAAATGGCTTGAGGCCATGAAATCTGAGATGGGATCCATGTATGAGAACAAAGTGTGGACTTTGATTGACTTGCCCGATGATCGGTGAGCCATTGAGAATAAATGGATCTTCAAGAGGAAGACAGACGATGATGGTAGTGTTACTATCTACAAAGCTCGACTTGTCACGAAAGGTTTTCGACAAGTTCAAGGTGTTGACTACGATGAGATTTTCTCACTCGTAGAGATGCTTAAAGTCTGTCCGAATCATGTTAGCAATTGCCACATTTTATGAAATCTAGCAAATGGATGTCAAAACTACATTCCTTAATGGATATCTTAAAGAAGAGTTGTATATGATGCAACAAGAAGGTTTTGTCAATCCTAAAGGTGCTAACAAAATGTGCAAGCTCCAGCGATCCATCTATGGACTGGTGCAAGCATCTTAGAGTCGGAATATATGCTTTGATGAGTTGATCAAAGCATATAGTTTTATACAGACTTGCGGTGAAGCCTGCATTTACAAGAAAGTGAGTGGGAGCGCTATAGCTTTTCTGATAATTATATGTGAATGGCATATTGTTGATCGGAAATGATGTAGAATTTTCTGGAAAGCATAAAGGGGTGTTTGAAAGGAGTTTTTTAAAGAAAGACCTCGGTGAAGCTGCTTACATATTGAGCATCAAGATCTATAGAGATAGATCAAGACGCTTGATAAGTTCTTTCAATGAGTACATACTTTGACAAGATTTTGAAGTAGTTCAAAATGGAACAGTCAAGAAGGAGTTCTTGCCTGTGTTGCAAGGTGTGAAGTTGAGTAAGACTCAAAACCCGACCACGTCAGAAAATAGAAAGAGAATGAAAGTCATTCCCTATGCCTCAGCCATAGGTTCTATAAAGTATGCTATGCTGTGTACCAGACCTATTGTGTACCCTGCCCTGAGTTTGGCAAGGGAGTACAATAGTGATCTAGGAGTAGATCACTGGACATTGGTCAAAAATTATCCTTAGAGGACTAAGGAAATATTTCTCGGTTATGGAGGTGATAAAGAGTTCATCGTAAAGAGTTACGTCGATGCAAGCTTTGACACCGATCTGGATGACTCTGAGTCTCGATCTAGATACATATTGAAAGTGGGAGCATTTAGCTAGAGTAGCTCCGTGCAGAGCATTGTAGACATAGAAATTTGCAAAATACATACGGATCTGAATGTGGCAGACCCGTTGACTAAACTTCTCTCACAAGCAAAACATGATCACACCTTAGTACTCTTTGGGTGTTAATCACATGGCGATGTGAACTAGATTATTGACTCTAGTAAACCCTTTGGGTATTGGTCACATGGCGATGTGAACTATAGAGTGTTAAATCACATGACGATGTGAACAATTGGTGTTAAATCTCATGGCATGTGAACTAGATTATTGACTCTAGTGCAAGTGGGAGACTGAAGGAAATATGCCCTAGAGGCAATAATAAAGTTACTATTTATTTCCTTATATCATGATAAATGTTTATTATTCATGCTAGAATTGTATTAACCGGAAACTTAGTACATGTGTGAATACATAGACAAAAACAGAGTGTCCCTAGTATGCCTCTACTTGACTAGCTTGTTTGTCAAAGATGGTTATGTTTCCTGGCCATAGACATGTGTTGTCATTTGATGAATAGGACCACATCATTAGAGAATGATGTGATGGATAGGACCCATCCGTTAGCTTGGCATAATGATCGTTTAGTTTTATTGCTATTGCTTTCTTCATGACTTATACATGTTCCTCTGACTATGAGATTATGCAACTCCCGAATATCGGAGGAACACCTTGTGTGCTATCAAACATCACAACGTAACTGGGTGATTATAAAGATGCTCTACAGGTGTCTCCAAAGGTGTTTGTTGGGTTGGCATAGACCGAGATTAGGATTTGTCACTCCGTGTATCGGAGAGGTACCTCTGGGCCCTCTCGGTAATGCACATCACTATAAGCCTTGCAAGCAATGTGACTAATGAGTTAGTTGCGGGATGATGCATTACGGAACGATTAAAGAGACTTGCCGGTAACGAGATTGAACTAGGTATGGTGATACCGACGATCGAATCTCGGGCAAGTAACATACCGATGACAAAGGGAACAACGTATGTTGTTATGCGGTTTGACCGATAAAGATCGATCTTCGAAGAAATATGTAGGAGCCAATATGAGCATCCTGGTTCCGCTATTGGTTATTGATCGGAGATGTGTCTCGGTCATGTCTACATAGTTCTCGAACCCGGAGGGTCCGCACGCTGAACGTTCGATGACGATCGATATTATGAGTTTATGTGTTTTGATGTACCGAAGGTTGTTCGGAGTCCCGGATGAGATCACGGACATGACGAAGAGTCTCGAAATGGTCGAGAGGTAAATATTGATATATTGGAAGGCTATATTCGGACATCGGAAAGGTTCTGAGTGATTCGGATATTTTTCGCAATATCAGAGAGTTACGGGAATTCGCCGGGGGAATTAGCGGGCCTTAATGGGCCATACGGGAAAGGAGAGAAGGGCCTCAAGGGGTGGCCGCCCCCTCCCCCCCCCCCCATGGGCTGGTCCGAATTGGACTAGGAGGGGGCGGCGCCCCCCTCCTTCCTTCTCCCCTCTTCCTCCTTCCCTTCCTTCTCCTAGTTGGAATAGGAAGGGGGGGCGAATCCTACTTGGACCGGGAGTCCAAGTAGGACTCCCCCCCCTGGCGCGCCCCCTCAAGGGCCGGCCTTCTCTTCCTCCCTCCTTTATATACGTGGGCAGGGGGCACCCCAAAGGCACTCCAAGATTGTTCTTAGCCGTGTGCGGTTCCCCCTCCACAGTTACACACCTCGGTCATATCGTCGTAGTGCTTAGGCGAAGCCTTGCGCCGGTAACTTCATCATCACCGTCGCCACGCCGTCGTGCTGACGGAACTCTCCCTCAGCCTCAACTGGATCAAGAGTACGAGGGACGTCATCGAGCTGAACGTGTGCTGAACACGGAGGTGCCGTACGTTCGGTGCTAGGATCGGTCGGATCATGAAGACGTACGACTACATCAACCGCGTTGAAACGCTTCCGCTTTCGGTCTACGAGGGTACGTAGATAACACTCTCCCCTCTCGTTGCTATGCATCACCTAGATAGATCTTGCATGATCGTAGGAATTTTTTTGAAATTACTGCGTTCCCCAACAGGGACATGTATGAACATGAGAAAGGAGGTAGAATTACTAATAATGTTGGTTGTGTTGAACAAAAGTTTGAGTTATCTACTGAGAGAGAAAAGCTTTGAGCTTAGGAATTGCAAACTGAACTTGAGAAAGTTGAGGAGGAGAAGTAGGTGACACTAGCCCTAAAGTCTAAAAAGCATATAATGCTCTGATTGAGGTAAGGGCAGAACTGGAGCATAAGAACTTGCATGATTAGATAACTTCTAATTTCCATAGGTTGATCGAGATCAAGATAGTGAGGGACAAGGATAGACATAACAAGGGGAAGAGAAAACTCGAGGACATGATTGCAGACTTTCTTAAAGAGGAAGATGGGATTAGGGAAAATATTGGGAAGGAGACGGAAATTTGTGATGAGTAGTTATGTAAAAATTGTTGAATTGTGATGCGCAAGTTTTGGTAAGTGTTGAACATTTGTAATTTCAGTTGAGCTATTAGTTAATTGTGAGTTGCACTATCCATTCCTGAACTGTTGTTTATATTGATGTTGCTAGTGTTGTTGGTTGTGCATCGTCAAGTTATGGTGAATGTCGATGAGCTATTGTAGTTGATGTTGTGATGAATAATTGAGCATCACCTATTGAACAATTATGTTCATCATAAAACCAAAAGCACTTGCACTACCACCACATGTTCACATCACAAAATGGGCAACACTACACAACACGTCACTACATCATTATCATAAGATCACCACCATCAATTAGTTACAGGATCATCACTGGCTTAGATTAGTACTACTTGAACACATTTTTCCAAAATACACAACTAACATACCAATCTACCAACTTATGTCAATTCTACTAAATCCACGGTTTTGCAAAATATGCAACCAACTTCACCATCAGATTCCCAGGCCAACTATATAGTTCTCGAGTAATATATTACTTACCATGATTCATGTATTTCATGCATCAAGGATTCTCTTGATATTAAGAATCTTGTCCTTGTTCCCATGCCCAACTTTCAGTATGCCAGCAATGATATATTCTAGCTTCTCCTTCTCCTCCTTCAGCTCACCCCACTCCTTTTTGATCTCATCTTTCTCTTTCTTCAACTTCCTGATGACAATTCCTGAGATATTTGAATTTACTTGAGCTCCTTGAAGTCAAATTGAGCTACTTCATACCCTTGTCAATCTCCTTGCTAGCCCTCACAAGCTCTTCCTTCTTATTTTGCTGACTACCAAACTTTGTTGCCTTCTTATAGTTCATCTCTTGTACCACGTCTCTTGCCAATTAAATAGCTTGCTCACATCACCAACAAGGTGGTTGTACTGCCTCTTCAATTCCTCGTTCTCCTTCTTAAGATTGCTCACCTCATAATTGGCCTTATAAAACATTTCCCAGAGCTTAAGAAGTCAGGTCTATAGTATGACTGGCCAAGGAGCATCAACCCACTCCACAAACTCCATAATTTACACCTCCCTATAACTTTTTTTTGGTCTCCTAAATTTGAGAGTTCAATTTACTAACATAACTAGCTCCATTACTAAAAATAACTACATTACTTTTGTATTTTATTACTTTTTGTTTAATGAACCTCTACAATTTAGCGAACTACTTCTGAAATTAGGTAATTCAATCGAGGTTTTAATGTACTGACATAACTAGCTCATTTACCACAACTTAAACATTGAAATATATTTTACCTCTGCCAGCTAGCAATAATTTCAGCAATTCACTACCTTTGCTAGCTAGCAAAAAACTTCAGTAAACACTCATCTCTGTGAGCTAGAACAAGTGCATAGAATTTTCAAAAATACACTAGTCACATTAAATAAATCATAATTTATTACTTCTCTGAATGATACTAGCAACTACAAGTATAGTGAGCACCTCTAAATTTATTACTTTCCTAAGTTATTATTGATTACTTTCGTAATTTAGAACTACAGATCGCAAACACCTTCTCCGCAAAACTGATGTACACTTGATAAGCAAAGTGCACTCTTTAATACAGTTGTTCACTATATTTTTTAGAGAAGAGACATCAGCTGAGCCCAAGAGAAGGCTCGAACCTAGACCGAATTTCAATTAACAAAGCCATCAACCGGTCAGGACTACAACGATCAACCACATACAAGCAACGGGAAATAGAAGAAAAGAAAGAAACTAAGTCAAGGCTTTCCCCTGGTCCCTAGAGCCCCACCACCAAAACACCACCCACCACCCGGATCCGGTGAGCAGGACCATACCGGAGCCCAGATCGAGCAGGAGAGGATGAAGAAGATGACGTTAGTGTAGGCCGATCTGGATCTGACGACCGACCGACGGAAAGCCTGCCCGCCACAAACTGCAAGCACCAGATCCCCGCTTCCCAAGCAAGGTGAGGAAGGTTGGCTGCGCACCCGCAGCCGCCGACCGGCGTAAGGCCAACGCTGCACACCTCAACCGGGGCCGCCATCCCGGCTCGCCAAGCCCTTAGTGTGAGGCAGAAGCAACTAGCCTCGCCGCCACCTTCCTCAGCTCTGCGCGGGCTTGTCGGAGGCTGTCTCCGGTGGTGGCAAGGACTGGAGGGAAGGAGGAGGAGGCCGGCAGTGGACTAGGGTTGGGAAACGCCTGAGTCACCCCAAGGGAGCGACGTGAGGGCGAGGGGGAGAGGTCTTAATCCAGTTGTTCACTAATCACTATACAGAAAGTTGCTACCACAATTCGCCGTATAAAATACTTTATATCTATACTGGCAAAGATTCACGTGCATTGCAACGGGATAAAAAAAATCCTCGCACACGATCATGGAATTTGTGAACACACTACTATGGATGACGTAATCACCCGTTGGTCTTGGATACACAGCTGAGCCTGACCATGCAAGGTATTTATATGGAGTTATTAATCTAGCAAATATGCTTGTACGTTGCAACATGAGAAAAATTATCCCTGTTCCAAGAGCATATCACGCAAAAGCGTGAGAATCTACTTGTGTGGATGTGCTCAGAGATAAAAAACTTCCAGGAATTCTCGAGCGCTGATGTCCGGCAATATCAAGATTCGTATCTTTCCGAGACACCATCTCCATTTAAATCGTCGCGGGAAGTGATTTTAAAAGTAAAATGGGAAGACATAGTATTATGTACAAATTTAGAGTCACAATCACATCCGGCAGACCAACCAACAATAACATAACCATCATCTTTCCAATCGTCGCCCAATATCACATGAACTTCAAACCCTTGCTCCCCCGACCCTGCTCCATTTAGTGTGT
>NC_057796.1:484842022-484864090 GCF_018294505.1 Triticum aestivum
AAAACTAAGTTGCCATGATAGTGGACGATGACGTGACTCATGAAGGTCGACGAATGATGGACCGGAGTGCAAAATTTCCTCCTTGTATTTATTTAAAAAATTAGTCGATGAACCCATGCATACATACGGGACACTTACTAATATTATATATTTTATTTTCAAACAATATTACCATTTATTGTAATTTTTTTACATTTTTTGGCAAATGTTTTAACATTAGAACTGTAAGAAAAAATCCAGCTATCAAATATATTAGTATTAAAACATGCAACACTTTTATCCTAGATAAGAAATATACATTGGATTTGAACTGAGAATTTTGCATTAAAAAATCCTGGATCAAGGTACATATAATTATGTAATGAAATATCTAGAACAAATGACTTTAGAGGTGTCCTAAGTCAGGAGAAAAATATCTCAAAATAGTAATATATGAGATTTTTCTTATAGGGAAGACAGAGATAGTACAATACATATATATCTCATGATGTACCTAATGTAAATAGTTTTATCTATAAACTTGATAAAGTCCATAAATTTTGACTTAAGAAAATCTATATACACCACGTTAGGAAATGGGGTGAGTACTATTTTTCTTCCATTTACTGATGACAAGACTGTATTTGTCTGCAAAACCCTGCGAGTGAGTGCAGTGATGATGAACTACCGTAGGACTCAACCTGAAGAGAGATGTGCGCACCCAGTAAAATAAAGGAAACGGCAAGTCACATACTACCTTCGTCCTGGTTTATTGGCCCCCCTCACATTTTGTGCCAAACTTTGATCTTAAATTTAACTAATAAAATGATAATGCATGTAACAAAAAATAATATCATTAGAAACTATGTTCACATACAAATTGAAAAATATATTTTTATAATATGCATTGTTATTTTCTTAGTTAAATTTATGGTCAAAATTTGGCACTTAAATACTAAAGGGACCAGTAAACCAGACAGAGTTAGTACTGTATTTGCATCGAGTTATATATACTTCCTCCGTTCCAAATTATTTTACCCATATTTATCTAGACACGAATGTATATAGACACTAAACAAGTATAGATACATCGCAAATTTAAGTCAACTAATTTGAAAGGAGGGAGTAGCATGCATCACAGCGCGCGGCAGGCGACCGAAACGCCAATGGTTTCGAGCCATTTCCCCGGTTGGCCTCACCGGTGCTCCGTTGATTCCTGGCAGCGGCCGGAGGACACGGCGGCTGCAACTTGCTAGACCTGCTGGGCAAATAAGAGCAGACGCCCACGCGCCCTCGGACACACATGCCTCGGATTGCTCAGAGGTCCACCCTTTGTTTTATCCAGAGGTGCATGAACGAGGCCTGTGCAGGGAAAGTTATGTTAAGAATTTTACACGTGTCACAGGGCAGGGACACACACATGCGCATACACCCGGGAACGAAGGTAGTGACAGAAGATCTAATCTCCCCGAAGCCGAGAGATTGTGCTCTGCTCTCGCGCCTGTGTTGCGTGAATCTCGTCGTGGTACAACGTATATGCACCGGATACCTCACAGATTCAGTAACCAAGTCCATGGCAATTCTCTTCCACATCCAGTTCTGCCTGTTTTTTACCCTCTTGCCTTTGGACGAGACTTGCCTGCTCTCATCCGTGCTCCTGCATACATGGCTTGATTTGATTGGAAGAAAATAAGGCCCGGTCCCATCCCCTGAAAATCAGGGGATGATTAGATTAAAAAAGAAAAAAGAAAAAAAATAGCCGTAGGATGAAGTGGGAGCACAAATGGGAGCATGGAGAGGGAGCAGGCAAGCCGGATCCCTTGCCTTTGCGGCGTTGTACCAAGAAAAGAGGGCATTTTGCATGCTGCTTTTGCTTTCCCAAAGCGCAGCCTCGCTAAATCTCGACGAGCATGCATGCATGGCCTATTTCCTTTCTTCTCGTGAGACATTGGTACCGTGCTGGTTCTGTCCACTGTAGGAGTACTAAACAATGCGTCTGTACTTTGTATCCCGACTATCAACTCTCCGGTGTTTGCAGTCTGATTCTTGGATCACGCTCACGCATGTTCCAGACTTCTTCTAGTCATTGAGATTTCAGCTAACTATCACGTACTTGGTCATTCGATTGCCGCCCGGAGAAGCATCAAGAAATTCACCATGTGTCTATACGTAGGCCACGGACACACGACACAGGCGCACGCCCCGGGAAGGAAATCCAAAGGAGGTTGTGTGCTCAGTTCTCACGGCTCTCGTTTCATGAACCTCGTGGTGGTACATGCACTGGACACTTCACAATTATCGCAGATTTAACAAGCGTATCCATGATTCTCTTGATCTTCTACTCTGTTTGCCTTTGCGGCGTTGTGCCGTCGAGAAAGAAGCCACTTTTATATATGTTGCTTTTGCTTTCCCAAAGTGTATGTTGATAAAAAAAAGATCACGAGACTCCTTTTTCCTCTGGAGAACGGCCGCATGCCCATGCATGCGATGTTTCTTCTCTTTATTAGGGGTTTGACACGGTGCTGATTGTCAACTACGAACTTGCACTCTGCATATTGCTCATAAGGCCATCTCCAACGTAAATCGACACCGTATCCGTCTGGACAATGATGCGGAAGCTGGCCATCCAACCATGACTGCTTACATTTCAAAATGAATTTCAATAAATCAAACGAATTACATCCAAACCGGATGACTTTCATGTAAATTGGAGCACATTCATTACATTCTCGACATTTTTCAGTAAAGAAGTATGACCGACCTTAACATAATCTACAATAGCGCCCATCCTCCAAGTCCTTATCGTACCCTTGCGGCCCTGACCGTGTCCATGTCAGGCGGGGATGAGACCCATGAAGTAAAGATACGGTCGCCGGCGAGGAAGAGTAGGGCATTGGACATGGACCGGCCCACTTGGGACTCAAGGCCCCGCCGCCTGCCATGCACTACTTCTCGTCGGAGTCCGTGACCTGTCCGTCACCGGTGGACGTGAAGTTCACGCTGGACATTGATGGGACGACACACTCGTCATGCCACTAGTACCTACGAAACGTCATCCCGGCGCATAGGACACGCAGTCGCTGACGTTCTTGTCGGTGATTGCCAGCGCTGCCAGCGCCACCTCCACATCCGGCTACATCAAAACCGTGTTTTGTTGCGCTATGACGGTGTTAGCACGCGCGGCCGCATAGAGCACCCATTGAACGGCAACGAAATTTGGGTTCTTCTACATCATGGCCGCCACGGCTTCCTCGCTTGTCGTAGATTTGGCCCTCTGCCAACAAGTACTGCTCGAGGAGGAAGCGGTTGTACCTCTGCTCCTCCTGCGCCTGCCGAAACGCCGACATAGGCGCCGGCTGCTCCTCCGCATGGCGGCATTGAAGTGCGCCTGGCCTGCTCCATGGTCAAGCCGGAATGGACCGGCACGGAGTTGTCGTCGGAGCCCATTGCCGGGCCGTCTTCGGAGACCTCTGGGGGGCTGGCCAGCATGTCGACCTCTATCCGCCTGGCATGATGGCTCTGTCAGCCGGCAGCAAGGGCGGCCACCGCATGCTTATGCCTGCTCCCACAACGCGTTACCGCTCACTATCATGGCGGATGTGGTGCATAGGTGGATGACGTGAAGCGGACGACATGTTGGGTGCGGTTTCTGCCGGGAATGGTCTTGTTTAAATAGCGGATGACGGTGAGGAAGGCACGAAGAGGTTCTGCTTGGAGAGCTCATTCCCGTTGATGCCGATGTTAGGGAAAATGTAACAGAGAGCCCTCTTTTTCTTTCCTTTCTGTACCACCGGAGATTCCCTATACCCATCCGTACGCTTGTACAGGTAGGGTGTTTTGGGTCTTACTTGCTCGAGCGCTGTGAATAGCTGCTGGTTTGTTCTGTTGCCTCGTTTTGATAAACTGAGGTGGGGAAAACCCTTTTATTCAAAAAAAATATTCAAAAAATATTGACTAATTCATAAAAAATGTTCATGAAATTTAAAAAATGTTCAGAATTTAAAATAATGTTCACTGATTGAAATAATATTCACAGATTCAAATGAAATAATCAAATCTTTGCAAAATGTTTTTGGTTTCGAAGCATGTTTTAGAATTCCAAAAATCTTTGTGAATTTTAAAACATATATTCTCATATCGAAAAGGAATTTAAAAGTTTAGAAAATGTTTGCAAACTCAAAAAACATTCAAGTTTCAAATAATATTTGTGAATTTGCGAGCAAATTCGCAAATTCAAAGGATGTTAGAAAAACATGAAAATGCTCACAAATTTGAAAAAAAATATTCTAGAATTAAAAACAAATACAAATATTCATGGACTAGTAAAGAAAATCAAAAAAGATAAAACTAGAAGAAAACCAAATGAAAACTAAAATGGAAAAAAGAGAAAACCTGTTTCGGGAACCTTCCCAAAACCATGGGAAAAAACACATGAAAAGCCAGACCATGTAACCTGCGGTGTGCTGGGGGTATTCATTCGGCTTTGCTACAACTACGGATGTTTTACAGGACTTTACAGGCAAAGGCTGAGGTGGGTTGTTTTAATTGGTGATTAGATGAGGCGAGCCCCACCCTGAAAATCAAAGGGGCATATTAGTGAGGTGAGAAGGGTCGGTCTGTAACCTCCTTTAAAAAGAATCAGTACGTTTAGCATTTTTGGTATTCATTTGTTTTAAACACATGCTGGCAATCACACGCTTGGGGATCCGATTCCGTGCGTATGTTGTCCGGTAGCGACCGCCCGCATAGCCCTGGCTCCCCCACTGCGTACATGTGGACGGATTTTGGGAAGGTTCTACAACCTTTCTAGACTGGTTTTTTTTCCTTTTGGGTTTCCCCTATTTTTTTCCTTTATCTTTTTAATTTTTGCTTTCTCTTTCTTTTTTCATTTTCAATTTTCAATTTTCAATTTTCCTTTTTTGTTTTTTTTCGTTTTTTCTTTCCAAATTTCACGAACATTTCCTGAAATCTGGTAACCTTTTTTCAAATTAGTGAATATTTTTCGAAATCCATTTAAAAAACCAGGGTGAACATTTTTCTGAAATTAATTTTTACACTGAGTTAAAAAATTGTTCATCCAATTCAAAAAGCATTCATCAAATTCATAACAATGTTTATTGGATTTCAATTTTGTTCATAAAATACAAAGAATGTTCATTTAATGTCAAAAAATGTTCACCAAAATTCAAAAAGGTTCTTTTTCTGAATCTGTGAACATTATTTGAATTCATAAACTTTTCTTGAAGTTCTAAACTTCTTTTGAAATCCCGAAAAAAATTAAGTAAAAAATAAATATATAAACCAAATAAATAAATAAATTAGGGGAGCCCCACCCTGCACCAGTGTCACCCCAAGTTCGAGCGTGTGGGAGTCAGGGGTTGCGCGCACCTTTCCCCCAGCGCCCACCTCCACGAGTAGGAGCTCCTACACACGCTACCCCTATGTTCATTACGCCATAAATAGGAACGACCTGTGGGTTCGCGTTTTTGGGAGAGCAACCAATTGAGGGGTGTCCCTTGCGGGAGCCCCTTAAGGGTGCCACCACGTGTCGCGTGCTAGGCGCTCCCTTGGGATTATATCGTTTATTTTTCTGTACTTGTTTTTGGGTAATAGATGATTTTTTCGGTTTTTGCTTTGTTTTCACTAGAATTTTGGCAACAAAAAAATTCAAAAAAGAATTGCGTAAAAAAACATCTTTGTTTATTCCGTGGGAGACACAAATTTGCTTCTCCTGGAGGCATAGGTTTGCTTCCGCGAGAGGCACAACTATGCCTTTCGAGAAAGTAAAAACAAACATGTTTTCTTCCATGAGATGCACATATTTACTTCTCGTCTATGCACAGATTTGTTTCCCGAAAGTCACAATTGTGCCTCCCAGAAAGAGAATAAAACACATTTTTTCTTCCGCGAGAGTAGATTTGCTCACATGGAGGCACAGTTGTGCTTCTTAAAAATCTAAAAAATGTGTTTTTTCTTCGTCAAGAGGTATGTGTTTTTTTCATCCACGAGAGGCGCATATTTGCTTCCGATTTGTATTTTTTTCTTTTGGTTTTTTCATGAAATTTTTTTTTGACAAAATCTATTAAAATGTGATCTAGTTTCGAAGATCTTGACGCATAGTCAAAATGCTTCGCGATTTGGAGGCATGGTTTAAATGATAAAATGTTTTCAATAAACAAATCTACAAAAAAGGGAAAACTTCCCGGTTACGACAAGTGTCCCACATGTTGTGCGCCACGTGTCGCAACCTGGAAGGTGGGAGTGGACTTTGCAAATGATACCCCTTAATTAGTGATTTTGAAGTTTTCAGCTGCTATGTCTGGGGCTCTATTGTGTGCGTCGCTCACGTGCTAGCGCGACATGGCCATGTCCCAGCAAGCACAAGCAGAGGTAGCGAGAGAATCAAATGCCTATTTTATTTAGTTTTTTTTCCTTTTGAACAGATTATTAAAAAACTAAAATATGGAATACATGAAAATATTTAGAATTCAAAGATATCATGAACTAAAAAATGGTCATCATTTTTGTTATTATTTTTTACTGAATTCAAAATGTTGGTAAATTCAAAAAATCATAAAATTAAAAAAATATAAATATAAATTCACAATATTAAAATTATAGGGGAATTACAAAAATTGTTGAAGAATTGAATTTTTTTTCAAAAAGTCAAAATAAATGTTTCAGAATTAAAAGAAACGTCCATGAATTGCAAAAAACCATGTATTCACAAACATAGTTATTCAATTGTTCGAATATGAAAATGTTCATGAATTTTAAGAAGTTCGTATATTTGAATGATGTTTTCGAATTTGAAGAAGAACAGAAAAGTTAGGAAAAACAGAAAAACATCATTCACAAACACCATGTACAATATGCTGTTTTTGAGTTCAGAAAAACAAATGCTGAAAACTGAAGAAAAACAAATGCTGTTTTTGAGTGTTATCATATGCAGAAAAACAGAAAAGGTAGGGAAAAACAAATGCAGAAAAATAGAAAAGGTAGGGGAAAACAAATGCTGAAAACTGAAAAAAAGGAAAATTAAACTTTTGTAAGGTGACCAAAAAGCGGGCGGAAGGTTCTACAAACTATCTAAAACTGGAGCCCAGCAGTTCGCTACAGTACTCAAAACGGGCGCCCAACAGTTCGCTACGCCTGTCTAAGGCTGGCCCACACACGCCCGCTGTGAGCGATAGATGTGATAACACTCCCTGCAGGCGATACGTAGCATTGGCGCAATGCCTGCCTCTTCTCTGCTCATAACCGAATCTTCCTCTATTAAAAAGTCGTTGGTGACCTCCAACCCGATGTGCCTCTATTGCAAATTCTAAATTCAAAACTCTCATTCTTTTTTTCCTTTTTGAGAAACTTTCAATCTATTCGCAATCTATTAGGGTTGTATAGAGTCTACCAGAGGTAATAAAAATTTGTGAGTTCAGCAAAATATTGTGAATTTAGCAAAAAAAAAGGGTTGTATAGAATACACCAGTGGTAATAAATATTTGTGAATTTTTGAACAATTTTTGAAGTTTGTGAATTTTTTGAATTTGTCAACATTTTTTAATTCAGCTAAAAATAATAACAAAAATCATTACCATTTTTGAATTAACTAATATTTTTTGAGTTCATGATTGTTTTGAATTCTAGAATTTTTTTTCTGTATTGCTTTTTCTATTTTTAGATAAAATAAATCTGATAAAAAACAGGCATTTGATTCTCTCGCTACCTCTACTTGTGCTGGCCATGGCCATGTCGCGTTGGCACGTGAGCGACGCACACATTAGCGCCCCGGACATAGCAGCTGAAAATCGAAATCACTAATTAAGGGGTACCATCGCACCTCCACGGTCAAAAGGTCATCGGATACGAGGCGGATAGACAGCGACACCGACTAGAGGAGGAGGAAACATAACCGTCTAATTTTTGGTTTATTCTTTAACAATATGGCACTAGGCACTAGGGCTCATGGATTGGGTTGTTGATTTTTGCAGTACTAGGTATTGGATTATCTGGATATGTTATCCAGAGACTGGAGAACGGACAGCAATACTCTTGGGTGCCTGCCGACTTGACACATATCAATGTCAGTAAGTTTAATTACCGTGTAGTGCAAGTATTATGATTTATAGTTTTTTATTCTTTGCGAAAATTTTGATTATCTAGATTGAACATCGGATAAATTAACAAATTTCAGGTGAACCTTGTTTTTGGAAAGTTTTCTAAAAAAGGAGAACCTCAATACAAGATGAAGTTGGTTCGTCACGTGAACAGAACAATTATAGTGTTTGTTGTGCGAGTTTAGGAAATTATGAAGTTTGCCACCGTCTCAGCGTCAGATCAACCAGTAGACAAAGAACTATTCCCTTCGCTCATTATTACAAGATGTTTTGAGTATTTTAATATAGACTAAATACAAACTGAAATAAGTGAACAAACACACTAAAATTCCTCTATATACATCCGATTCAGACTAAAGTTAGAAATATTATAATATCTAACAAAGGGAGAAAACATATTTCGAGGAGCCTAGGAATTAGCAAAACTGGATATTTTATATGTGATATGTGTCTTACTCGACTCTAAATTAACTCATTTAAGTTACTTTTACAAATTTGTACATAGAAATTATAAACTTATTTGTCTTGCTAGGAAAGGTTCATCGAGTAAAAAGTTTAATATTGCCCTGGTGCACCAAGAGTTAACTATAGTTTTGGTTCAGCTTTACAAATTTCTTTGTATGATTCTTTAAAAACTAGACAATACGACACACATTACTGCAAGAATTGGTTGCAATAATGAGATCTTATTGCAAGGGATATGAATATATAGATTAATAACATGACCGAGCTCTGCAAATAATATTTTGAGAGAATTGATCATACAAGGATTACTCAACCAAAAGTTAGAATAAACGTTGAAAGATTATTGATGTCGCCTAGAGGGAGGGGGTGAATAGGTGCTTTAAAATAATTACTGTTTAGGCTTGAACAGATGCGGAGTAAAACAAACGTTTAATTTGTCAAGCAAAAAACCTAAATCAACTAGGCTCACCTATGTGCACCAAGAACTTATGTTAAGCAAGATAAAAAACTAAGTGATAGCAACATATATATCATGTCATATTATGGCTATCATAAAGTAAAGTGCATAAGTAAAGGGCTCGGGTAAGAGATAACCGAGACACACGGAGACGACGATGTATCCCGAAGTTCACACCCTTGCGGATGCTAATCTCCGTTTGGAGCGGTGTGGTGGCACAATGCTCCCCAAGAAGCCACTAGGACCACCATAATCTCCTCACGCCCTCACACAATGCAAGATGTCATGATTCCACTAAGGGACCCTTGAGGGCGGTGATAACCCACAAGTATAGGGGGTCAATTGTAGCCTCTGTCGATAAGTAAGAGTGTCGAACCCAACGAGGAGCTAAAGGTAGAACAAATATTCCCTTAAGTTCTATCGACCACCGATACAACTCTACGCACGCTTGACGTTCGCTTTACCTAGAACAAGTATGAAACTAGAAATACTTTGTAGGTGTTTTTGGATAGGTTTGCAAGAAAATAAAGAGCGCGTAAATAAAAGCTAGGGGCAGTTTAGATAAAGACACAACTAAATTAGTTTTAGTAGAGAGCTTTTTGTCACGAGAAAGTTATTTGTCCCTAGGCAATCGATAACTAGACCGGTAATCATTATTGCAATTTTATTTGAGGGAGAGGCATAAGCTAACATACTTTCTCTACTTGGATCATATGCACTTATGATTGGAACTCTAGCAAGCATCCGCAACTACTAAAGATCATTAAGGTAAAACCCAACCATAGCATTAAAGTATCAAGTCCTCTTTACTCCCATACGCAAACAACCTACTTACTCGGGTATATGCTTCTGTCACTCACGCCACCCACCATAAGCAAATCATAAACATATTGCAAACCCTACAGCGGGAATCCCTCACGCTTGCGCGACACGGAGAGCGCCATAGGACAGCACCAATAATAAAACATGCAACTCAAACCAATCTTGATCATCAAATAACCCATAGGACAAAACGCATCTACTCAAACATCATAGGATAGCCATACATCATTGGGAAATAATATATAGCGTTGAACACCATGTTTATGTAGAGATTACAGCGGGTAAGAGAGAGGTTACACCGCTGCATAGAGGGGGGAAGAGTTGGTGATGATGGCGGTGAAGTTGTTGGTGAAGATTGCGGTGATGATGATGGCCACGGCAGCGTTTCGGCGCCACCGGAAGAGAAGGGGAGAGGGGGCCCCTTCTTCTTCTTCTTCCTTGACCTCCTCCCTAGATGGGAGAAGGGTTTCCCCTCTGGTCCTTGGCCTCCATGGCATGGGAGGGGCGAGAGCCCCTCCGAGATTGGATCTGTCTCTCTCTCTATTTCTGCGTTCTGGTCTTCTGCCCTTTCACCGTTTCGTATATATATGGAGATCCGTAACTCCGATTGGATTGAAACTTTCGCCCAGATTTTTCTCCAAAAATTAGCTTTCTTGCGGCCAAAGTAGAGAAGCAACCGCCTTACGGGGGGCCCACGAGGGGGGCAGGCGCCCCCCTGCCTCGTGCCCCCCTCGGGCACCGTCTCGCGTTGATTCTTCTTCCCATATTCTCCAAATATTCCAAAAATATTCTCCGTCCGTTTTTGTCCCGTTTGGATTCCGTTTGATATGGGGTTTCTGCGAAACATAAAACATGCAACAAACAGGAACTGGCACTAGGCACTGGATCAATATTTTGATCCCAAAAATAGTATAAAAAGTTGCCAAAAAGTATATGAAAGTTGTATAATATTGGCATGGAACAATCAAAGATTATAGATACGACGGAGACGTATCAGCATCCCCAAGCTTAATTCCTGCTCGTCCTCGAGTAGGTACATGATAAAAAAGATAATTTTTGATGTAGAATGCTACCTAGCATAATCTTGATCATATATCTAATCATGGCATGAATATTAAGACACGAGTGATTCAAAGCAATAGTCTATCATTTGACACTAAGACAATAATACTTGAAGCATACTAATAAAGCAATCATGTCTTTTCAAAATAACATGGCCAAAGAAAGTTATCCCTACAAAATCATATAGTCTGGCTATGCTCCATCTTGACCACACAAAATATTCACATCATGCACAACCCCGATGACAAGCCGAGCAACTGGTTCATACTTTTTAACGTGCTTCAGCTTTTTCAACCCTCATGCAATACATGAACGCAAGCCATGGCTGTGACACTATAGGTGGAACAGAATATGATGATGGGGGTTATGTGGAGAAGACAAAAAAGGAGAAAGTCTCACATCGACGCGCCTAATCAACGGGCTATGGAGATGCCCATCAATTGATGTCAATGTGAGGAGTAGGGATTGCCATGCAACGGATGCACTAGAGCTATAAGTATATGAAAGCTCAAACTGAAACTAAGTGGGTGTGCATCCAACTTGCTTGCTCATGAAGACCTAGGGCATTTGAGGAAGCCCATCGTTGGAATATACAAGCCAAGTTCTATAATGAAAATTCCCACTAGTATATGAAAGTGATAACTCAAGAGACTCTCTATATGAAGAACATGGTGCTACTCTGAAGCACAAGTGTGGTAAAAGGATAGTAACATTGCCCCTTCTCTCTTTTTCTCTCATTTTTTTTCTTTTTTTCTTTTTTTTGGCCTTCTCTTTTTTTGGCCTTTCTCTTTTTTATTTTTTTATTTTTTTTCGTCCGGAGTCTCATCCCGACTTGTGGGGGAATCATAGTCTCCATCATCCTTTCCTCACCGGGGCAATGCTCTAATAATGATGATCATCACACTTTTATTTACTTACAACTCGATGCTAGAACAAAAATATGACTCTATATGAATGCCTCCGACGGTGTACCGGGATGTGCAATGATCTAGCGTAGCAATGACATCAAAAAACGGACAAGCCATGAAAACATCATGCTAGCTATCTTACGATCATGCAAAGCAATATGACAATAAATGCTCAAGTCATGTATATGATGATGATGGAAGTTGCATGGCAATATATCTCGGAATGGCTATGGAAATGCCATGATAGGTAGGTATGGTGGCTGTTTTGAGGAAGATATAAGGAGGTTTATGTGTGATAGAGCGTATCGTATCACGGGGTTTGGATGCACCGGCGAAGTTTGCACCAACTCTCGAGGTGAGAAAGGGCAATGCACGGTACCGAAGAGGCTAGCAATGATGGAAGGGTGAGAGTGCGTATAATCCATGGACTCAACATTAGTCATAAAGAACTCATATACTTATTGCAAAAGTTTATTAGCCCTCGAAGCAAAGTACTACTACGCATGCCCCTAGGGGGATAGATTGGTAGGAAAAGACCATCGCTCGTCCCCGACCGCCACTCATAAGGAAGACAATCAATAAATACCTCATGCTTCGACTTCGTTACATAACGGTTCACCATACGTGCATGCTACGGGAATCACAAACCTCAACACAAGTATTTCTACTAATCCACAACTACCCACTAGCATGACTCTAATATCACCATCTTTATATCGCAAAACTATTGCAAGGAATCAAACATATCATATTCAGTGATCTACAAGTTTTATGTAGGATTTTACGACTAACCATGTGAATGACCAGTTCCTGTCATCTCTCTAAATAGATATAAGTGAAGCAAGAGAGTTTAATTCTTTCTACAAAAGATATGCCCATGCTCTAACAAATATAAGTGAAGCAAAAGAGCATTCTACAAATGGCGGTTTTCTATGTGAAGAGAAACAGGCAATCCAGACTTCAAATGATATAAGTGAAGCACATGAAGCATTCTATAAAGCCATACTCAAAAGATATAAGTGAAGTGCATAGAGCATTCTATAAATAAACCAAGGACTATCTTATACCAGCATGGTGCATAAAAGAAAAATGAAAACTAAATTCAAAAGACGCTCCAAGATTTGCACATATCACATGAACGAAACGAATCCGAAAACACACCGATACTTGTTGAAGAAAGAGGGGATGCCTTCCGGGGCATCCCCAAGCTTAGACACTTGAGTCTCCTTGAATATTTACTTGGGGTGCCTCGGGCATCCCCAAGCTTGGGCTCTTGCCTCTCTTCCTTCTTCTCACATCGAGACCTTCTCGATCATCGAACACTTCATCCACACAAAACTTCAACAGAAAACTCGGTAAGATCCGTTAGTATAATAAAGCAAATCACTACTCTAAATACTGTTGCAAACCAATTCATATTTTGTTTTTGCATTATGTCTACTTTAATATAACTTTTTCATGGCTTAATCCACTGATAGAAATTGATAGTTTCATCAAAACAAGCAAATTATGCATCAAAAACAGAATCTGTCTAAAACAGAACAGTCTGTAATAATCTGAACATTCACCTTACTTCCGATACTTCAAAAATTCTGCAAAAATTAGAAAAATAAAAAATTTGTATAGAAAGATAGTGCAAAAAGAATCAGAACCATTTTACGTTCCAATAAAAAATGTAAAATCGCGCACTACAGCCAAAGTTTCTGTCCTGCACCATACAAACCAACAAGCATTGTAAACATCCTAAAGGCAAACCTTGGCACATTATTTTTATAATACAATGGAATTGTACAAGGGGATAATTATTTTTATTGAAAATTTTCTGTAATCAAGATTCACAAAGTTTCCATGAGCATGAACAAAGTTCAAGGCTAGCTCCCACTTTAACAATGCTCGTCTTTCTCACTTTCACTTTTCTTTTTGAAAAGTTTTGGGTTCCCCTCTTCATTTTTGTTGTTTTTAAACTATATGAAGGCACTCAACAGAAATAAATGACTCTCTAAAACTTCCGGGTTGTCTCCCTGGCAGCGCTTTCTTTAAAGCCATTAAGCTAGGCATATAGTGCTCAAGTAGTGAATCCACCCGGATCCCAAGGTATATCAAAGCCAATTTGAATCAACAATGATTTGTAATTTAGTAGTGAGCACAAAGCAACATATATCATGTAATGACGAAGTCTAACTCTCTTCCTATGCATCGGCATGTCATAAAAGAACAATTCATGCACACATAGCAAAGGCCAATGCATAGTATAAACAGTTTCTTGCAATTTTATCATATTGGAAACATGGAGAGGTGGAGATATAGTTCCTCTCTCATAATAATTGCAAGTTGGAGCAGCAAGCACATGCATATTATATTCATCAAAATCATCATGTGCAACGGTATAAGGAAACCCATCAATATGATCCTTAATGAGGGTAAACTTCTCCAATATAGTGTAGTTGAGAGAATTCAAAAAGATAATAGGACTATCATGTGTGGGTGCAATAACAACAATTTCATGTTTAACATAAGGAACTATAGCAAGTTCATCTCCATAAGCATAATTCATATTGGCATCTTGGCCACAAGCATAGCAAGCATCATCAAAAAGGGATATTTCAAGAGAATCAACGGGATCATAATAGTCATCATAGCAATCATCCTTCGGTAAGCATGAAGGGAAATTAAACAATGTATGAGTTGAAGAGTTACTCTCATTAGAAGGTGGGCACGGGTAGCTAATCCGCTCTTCCTCCTTTTGTTCTTTGCTCTCCTCATCATCTTTTTCATCCAATGAGCTCTCAGTTTCATCAATTTCTTCTTCCATAGACTCCTGCAAAATATTAGTCTCTTCTTGGACAGTGGAGACTTTCTCAATAAATGCATCAATATCGGAATTGAATTCATAATTGGCATAGCAATATTTAAGGATAGCTAAATTTTCAGGTCTATAAACAGCATCATAAAGATTTTCAAACTCTTTAAACATAGATTCAATTTCATAAGCACCCATAAAAGCAACAAATTCTTCTATTTGTTCCACATCATAGTAATCATATATACCTCTAACATAAGAAGCCAAGGTTTCATTATCATTAAATTCGCATGAAAAGGGAAGGTGTGGAGCCTTCATCCTAGAGCAACAAGTATAATCATATCTCAAGCATAGTTGCCTAGCATACCACTTCAACATATGAATTTGATCCAATGATAGTTTCCCTTTTTGAGTCAAGCGATAATCCCTAAAGTATTCACGTTGGTCCAATGTGTCTCCCATTACATAATTGAATGGGGTTTTCTCG
The DNA here is from genome assembly GCF_018294505.1 of Triticum aestivum. Classification (NCBI taxonomy): domain Eukaryota; kingdom Viridiplantae; phylum Streptophyta; class Magnoliopsida; order Poales; family Poaceae; genus Triticum; species Triticum aestivum. The sequence continues at coordinate 484,857,117 of NC_057796.1, forward strand.
GGATTATCAAAGTAGTACATAATATCTTTCACATAATGAGCATCGAGGGTTTTAGGAGGTTCCCCATCTCCATGAGTAGCAAGTACACCTAATTTTTTTGGTATTTCGTGTTCCATATCCATAACTAAAGATAAAGAACAACTAAGAACATCAAATAAAAATTACTTAGTGATAAAGCAAACAAGCACACACGAGAATATTCACCCCACGCTATGGCTCCCCGGCAACGGCGCCAGAAAAAGGTCTTGATAACCCACAAGTATAGGGGATCAATTCTAGCCTCTTTCGATAAGTAAGAGTGTCGAACAAATATTCCCTCAAGTTCTATCGACCACCGATACAACTCTACGCACGCTTGACGTTCGCTTTACCTAGAACAAGTATGAAACTAGAAGTACTTTGTAGGTGTTTTTGGATAGGTTTGCAAGAAAATAAAGAGCGCGTAAATAAAAGCTAGGGGCTGTTTAGATAAAGACACAACTAAATTAGTTTTAGTAGAGAGCTTTTTGTCACGAGAAAGTTATTTGTCCCTAGGCAATCAATAACTAGACCGGTAATCATTATTGCAATTTTATTTGAGGGAGAGGCATAAGCTAACATACTTTCTCTACTTGGATCATATGCACTTATGATTGGAACTCTAGCAAGCATCCGCAACTACTAAAGATCATTAAGGTAAAACCCAACCATAGCATTAAAGTATCAAGTCCTCTTTACTCCCATACGCAAACAACCTACTTACTCGGGTATATGCTTCTGTCACTCACACCACCCACCATAAGCAAATCATGAACATATTGCAAACCCTACAGCGGGAATCCCTCACGCTTGCGCGACACGGAGAGCACCATAGGACAGCACCAATAATAAAACATGCAACTCAAACCAATCTTGATCATCAAATAACCCATAGGACAAAACGGATCTACTCAAACATCATAGGATAGCCATACATCATTGGAAAATAATATATAGCGTTGAGCACCATGTTTAAGTAGAGATTACAGCGGGTAAGAGAGAGGTTACACCGCTGCATAGAGGGGGGAAGAGTTGGTGATGATGGCGGTGAAGTTGTTGGTGAATATTGCGGTGATGATGATGGCCACGGCAGCGTTCCGGCGCCACCGGAAGAGAAGGGGAGAGGGGGCCCCTTCTTCTTCTTCTTCCTTGACCTCCTCCCTAGATGGGAGAAGGGTTTCCCCTCTGGTCCTTGGCCTCCATGGCATGGGAGGGGCGAGAGCCCCTCCGAGATTGGATCTGTCTCTCTTTGTTTCTGCGTTCTGGTCTTCTGCCCTTTCACCGTTTCGTATATATATGGAGATCCGTAACTCCGATTGGATTGAAACTTTCGCCCAGATTTTTCTCCGAAAACTAGCTTTCTTGCGGCCAAAGTAGAGAAGCAACCGCCTTACGGGGGGCCCACGAGGGGGGCAGGCGCGCCCCCCTGCCTCGTGCCCCCCTCGGGCACCGTCTCGCATTGATTCTTCTTCCCATATTCTCCAAATATTCCAAAAATATTCTCTGTCCGTTTTTGTCCCGTTTGGAGTCCGTTTGATATGGGGTTTCTACGAAACATAAAACATGCAACAAACAGGAACTGGCACTAGGCACTAGATCTATATTTTGGTCCCAAAAATAGTATAAAAAGTTGCCAAAAAGTATATGAAAGTTGTATAATATTGGCATGGAACAATAAAATATTATAGATACGACGGAGACGTATCAGCATCCCCAAGCTTAATTCCTGCTCGTCCTCGAGTAGGTAAATGATAAAAAAGATAATTTTTTATGTGGAATGCTACCTAGGATAATCTTGATTATATATCTAATCATGGCATGAATATTAAGACACGAGTGATTCAAAGCAATAGTCTATCATTTGACATTAAGACAATAATACTTCAAGCATACTAATAAAGCAATCATGTCTTTTCAAAATAACATGGCCAAAGAAAGTTATCCCTACAAAATCATATAGTCTTGCTATGCTCCATCTTGACCACACAAAATACTCACATCATGCACAACCCCGATGACAAGCCGAGCAATTGGTTCATAGTTTTTAACGCGCTTCAGGTTTTTCAACCCTCACGCAATACATGAATGCAAGCCATGGATATAACACTATAGGTGGAATAGAATATGATGATGGGGGTTATGTGGAGAAGACAAAAAAGGAGAAAGTCTCACATCGACGCGGCTAATCAACGGGCTATGGAGATGCCCATCAATTGATGTCAATGTGAGGAGTAGGGATTGCCATGAAACAGATGCACTAGAGCTATAAGTATATGAAAGCTCAAACTGAAACTAAGTGGGTGTGCATCCAACTTGCTTGCTCATGAAGACCTAGGGCATTTGAGGAAGCCCATCGTTGGAATATACAAGCCAAGTTCTATAATGAAAATTCCCACTAGTATATGAAAGTGATAACTCAAGAGACTCTCTATATGAAGAACATGGTGCCCCTCTGGTCCTTGGCCTCCATGGCATGGGAGGGGCGAGAGCCCCTCCGAGATTGGATCTGTCACTCTGTCTCTCTCTGTTTCTGCGTTCTGGTCTTCTGCCCTTTCACCGTTTCGTATATATATGGAGATCCGTAACTCCGATTGGATTGAAACTTTCGCCCAGATTTTCTCCAAAAAATAGCTTTCTTGCGGCCAAAGTAGAGCAGCAACCGCCTTACGGGGGGCCCACGAGGGGGGCAGGCGCGCCCCCCTGCCTCGTGCCCCCCTCGGGCACCGTCTCGCATTGATTCTTCTTCCCATATTCTCCAAATATTCCAAAAATATTCTCTGTCCGTTTTTGTCCCGTTTGGAGTCCGTTTGATATGGGGTTTCTACGAAACATAAAACATGCAACAAACAGGAACTGGCACTAGGCACTAGATCTATATTTTGGTCCCAAAAATAGTATAAAAAGTTGCCAAAAAGTATATGAAAGTTGTATAATATTGGCATGGAACAATAAAATATTATAGATACGACGGAGACGTATCAGCATCCCCAAGCTTAATTCCTGCTCGTCCTCGAGTAGGTAAATGATAAAAAAGATAATTTTTTATGTGGAATGCTACCTAGGATAATCTTGATTATATATCTAATCATGGCATGAATATTAAGACACGAGTGATTCAAAGCAATAGTCTATCATTTGACATTAAGACAATAATACTTCAAGCATACTAATAAAGCAATCATGTCTTTTCAAAATAACATGGCCAAAGAAAGTTATCCCTACAAAATCATATAGTCTTGCTATGCTCCATCTTGACCACACAAAATACTCACATCATGCACAACCCCGATGACAAGCCGAGCAATTGGTTCATAGTTTTTAACGCGCTTCAGGTTTTTCAACCCTCACGCAATACATGAATGCAAGCCATGGATATAACACTATAGGTGGAATAGAATATGATGATGGGGGTTATGTGGAGAAGACAAAAAAGGAGAAAGTCTCACATCGACGCGGCTAATCAACGGGCTATGGAGATGCCCATCAATTGATGTCAATGTGAGGAGTAGGGATTGCCATGCAACAGATGCACTAGAGCTATAAGTATATGAAAGCTCAAACTGAAACTAAGTGGGTGTGCATCCAACTTGCTTGCTCATGAAGACCTAGGGCATTTGAGGAAGCCCATCGTTGGAATATACAAGCCAAGTTCTATAATGAAAATTCCCACTAGTATATGAAAGTGATAACTCAAGAGACTCTCTATATGAAGAACATGGTGCCCCTCTGGTCCTTGGCCTCCATGGCATGGGAGGCGCGAGAGCCCCTCCGAGATTGGATCTGTCACTCTGTCTCTCTCTGTTTCTGCGTTCTGGTCTTCTGCCCTTTCACCGTTTCGTATATATATGGAGATCCGTAACTCCGATTGGATTGAAACTTTCGCCCAGATTTTCTCCAAAAAATAGCTTTCTTGCGGCCAAAGTAGAGCAGCAACCGCCTTACGGGGGGCCCACGAGGGGGGCAGGCGCGCCCCCTGCCTCGTGCCCCCCTCGGGCACCTTCTCGCGTTGATTCTTCTTCCCATATTCTCCAAATATTCCAAAAATATTCTCCGTCCGTTTTTGTCCCGTTTGGATTCCGTTTGATATGGGGTTTCTGCGAAACATAAAACATGCAACAAACATGAACTGGCACTGGGCACTGGATCAATATGTTAGTCCCAAAAATAGTATAAAAAGTTGCCAAAAATTATATGAAAGTTGTATAATATTGGCATGGAACAATCAAAAATTATAGATATGACGGAGACGTATCAGGCGGTCACCGAACTCGTACAAATGGCAACCTTGGGGCGGTCACTGAATCCGTACACTTTGGCAACCCTTGGGGGCGGTCACTGGAACCTGTACAAATTGCTCATGGCGATCTCCACAACCTAATTGGATACCTCGACACTTTCCCGGAGCTTTACACCACAATGATTGAGCTCCGAACGCACCAGCCGTCTAGGGCGCTAAATCACCCAAGAGGAACAATCTCTAGGGTGCCCAAACACCCAAGAATAATAAGCTTCTCAACTTTCACTTTCACGAAGAACTCAGATCGATGCACCAAATGCAATGGCAAGGGCACACAGAGTGCCCAAGTCCTTCTCTCCCAAATCCCACCACAACAACTAATGCTATGGAGGAAAATGAGAGGAAGAACGAAGAAGGAGAACACAAAGAACTTCAAGATCTAGATCCAAGGGGTACCCCTCACATAGAGGAGAAAGTGGTTGGTGGAAATGTAGATCCTCTCTTCCCTCAAGAGCTAGTAAAATCAGTGGAGGGATTGAGAGATAGCAAGCTCGAAGAACGGATTAAGTTCAATGGGGAAGAAGACCCCCTTTTATTGGTACCCCCAAATCCAACCGTTATGCCCTCAGTCCGCACACAAGTGGTAGTACTGCCCGGGCGAGGTTACTTCCGCTGGCACGGTAGTTTTAGCCACAACGTGCAACTGAGAAACTCAAGAAGGCGGTAGTGCCGCCGGAGCGGTACTACCGCTCCCACCAGTGGTATTACCGCTAGCTGTTATGAGTACAGGTGAAACCGAGGTAGTAGAGTAGAGCAGCATGGTACTACTGCACCGAGCAATACTACCGCCCACTGCTGCCGCTCTACTTCTGCGCAGAGGAAAAACATATCCAGAGGCTAAAACATAAGCGAAAGAGTGACGGTAGTCAGACGCGGAAGTACCGCGGCAAGCGCTAGTACCGTTGGGCAGGTGTGGTACTACCGTGCCCAACTACCGCCCTACTGCCGTCGAAGCGAAAGCGAGTCTAGAACCCCAAAAACAAGCGGTAGTGTCTACGGCACTAGACCGCGGGCAGTACCGCGCAAGCGGTACTACTGCTGCTCAGGGCGGTACTACCGCTAGTGAGCTTCAAAAGCCTGATAACCCACAAGTATAGGGGATCGCAATAGTTTTCGAGGATAGAGTATTCAACCCAAATTTACCGTTTGGACACAGGGGGAGCCAAAGAATATTCTCAAGTATTAGCAGCTGAGTTGTCAATTCAACCACACCTGAAAGACTTATATCTGTAGCAAAGTATTTAGTAGCAAAGTAATATGGAAGTAACGGTAACGATGGCAAAAGTGTCAGTAGCAGTTTTGTAGCAATCGTAATAGTGGCAACGGAAAAGTGATGTCTACTACGCAACCTTCTTCTTGTAGACTCGTGTTGGGCTTCCAAGCGCAGAGTTTTGTAGGACAGTAGCAAATTTGCCTCAAGTGGATGACCTAAGGTTTATCAATCCGTGGGAGGCGTAGGATGAAGATGGTCTCTCTCAAACAACCCTGCAACCATATAACAAAGAGTCTCTTGTGTCCCCAACACACCCAATGCAATGGTAAATTGTATAGGTGCACTAGTTCGACGAAGAGATGGTGATACAAGTGCAATATGGATGGTAGATTTAGGTTTTTGTAATCTGAAAATATAAAATATAAAAACAGCAAGGTAACTAGTAACAAAAGTGAGCGAAAACGGTATTGCAATGCTTCAAAACAAGGCCTAGGGTTCATACTTTCACTAGTGCAAGTTCTCTCAACAATGAAACATAATTAGATCATATAACAATCCCTCAACGTGCAACAAAGAGTCACTCCAAAGTCACTAATAGCGGAGAACAAACGTAGAGATTATTGTAGGGTACGAAACCACCTCAAAGTTATTCTTTCTGATCGATCTATTAGGCTATTCCTATAAGTGTCACAAACAGCCCTAGAGTTCGTACTAAAATAACACCTTAAGATACACATCAACCAAAACCCTAATGTCACCTAGATACTCCAATGTCACCACAAGTATCCATGGGTTTGATTATACGATATGCATCACACAATCTCAGTTTCATCTATTCAAACCAACACAAAGAACTTCAAAGAGTGCCCCAAAGTTTCTACCGGAGAGTCAAGACGAAAACGTGTGCCAACCCCTATGCATAAGTTCACAAGGTCACAGAACCGGCAAGTTGATAACCAAAACATACATCAAGTAGATCACGTGAATATCCCATTTTCACATGCAATACATACATCAAGTGTTCTCAAATCCTTAAAGACTCAATCCGATAACTTCAAAGGGAAAACTCAATCCATTACAAGAAGGTGGAGGGGGAGAAACATCATAAGATCCAACTATAATAGCAAAGCTCGGGGTACATCAAGATCGTGCCAAATCAAGAACACGAGAGAGAGAGAGAGAGATCAAACACATAACTACTGGTACATACCCTCAGCCCCGAGGGTGAACTACTCCCTCCTCGTCATGGAGAGCGCCGGGATGATGAAGATGGCCACCGGTGATGATTTCCCCCTCTGGCAGGGTGGCGTAACAGGGTCCCGATTGGTTTTTGGTGGCTACAGTGGCTTGCGGCGGCGGAACTCTCGATCTAGGTTACTTTTAGGGGGTTTCTGTATTTATAAGAATTTTTGGCATCGGTTTCAAGTCAGGGGGTCCACGAGGAGC